>NW_024061538.1:90000-116798 GCF_016432855.1 Salvelinus namaycush
ACACTACGTCTCCTCCACTACCTACTACACTGTCTGTTATAACACTACGTCTCCTCCACTACCTACTACACTGTCTGTTATATCACTACGTCTCCTCCACTACCTACTACACTGTCTGTTATAACACTACGTCTCCTCCACTACCTACTACACTGTCTGTTATAACACTACGTCTCCTCCACTACCTACTACACTGTCTGTTATAACACTACGTCTCCTCCACTACCTACTACACTGTCTGTTATAACACTTTCTCCTCTTTAATAATAATAATCCTAATAATAATACCTTGAATTGAAAGTGCCTTTCACTCCCAATTCCTCTTCTCTCTCTCCCTCCTCCTATTCTCTCTCTCTCTCCCTCCTCATCTTCTCTCTCTCCTTCCTCCTATTCTCTCTCTCCCTCCTTCTATTCTCTCTCTCCGTCCTCCTATTCTCTCTCCCTCCTATTCTCTCTCTCATTCCTCCTCTTCTCTCTCTCCCTCCTCTTTCTTTCCCTCCTCCTATTCTCTCTCTCCCTCATATTCTCTCTCTCTCCTCCCTCATCTTCTCTCTTTCCTTCCTCCTATTGTCTCTCTCCCTCCTCCTATTCTCTCTCTCATTCCTCCTCTTCTCTCTCTCCCTCCTCCTTCTCTCCCTCCTCCGATTCTCTCTCTCCCTCATACTCTCTCTCTCCCTCCTCATCTTCTCTCTCTCCTTCCTCCTATTCTCTCTCTCCCTCCTCCTATTCTCTCTCTCCGTCCTCCTATTCTCTCTCCCTCCTATTCTCTCTCTCATTCCTCCTCTTCTCTCTCTCCCTCCTCTTTCTCTCCCTCCTCCTATTCTCTCTCTCCATCATATTCTCTCTCTCTCCCTCCTCATCTTCTCTCTTTCCTTCCTCCTATTGTCTCTCTCCCTCCTCCTATTCTCTCTCTCATTCCTCCTCTTCTCTCTCTCCCTCCTCCTTCTCTCCCTCCTCCTATTCTCTCTCTCCCTCCACTTCTCCAGTTGTTGAAATGTAAAACAATCTGAATGACTTTAGCAATGTATTTAAAGACAACATGACAGTCTCATAACTGAAAAGTGTGTGATAGCCAAACACTCACACAAAAAAACGTGGTGTGAAGAACAATGAGTTGCTGAGCAACCAGTCATGTGTTTTATCTGACTCTGATATGACACCTATGCCCCTCCCCCATGCTACCTCTCCTTTCCCCACACTGTCATGGTACGCATCACAAATTATACCATACAGTCAACACAGTATATATTTCCATGACATAGACTGGACAGGTGAATCCAGGTGAATCGACACTCTTAGACTTAAAAGGTGTTGTCTGGAACCTTAAAGGGTTCTTCAGCTGTCCCCATAGGAGAAACGTTTGAAGAACCCTTTTTGGTTCCATGTAGAACTCATGTGGGTTCCATGTAGAACTCATGTGGGTTCCATGTAGAACTCATGTGTGTTCCATGTAGAACTCATGTGGGTTCCATGTAGAACTCATGTGGGTTCCATGTAGAACTCATGTGGGTTCCATGTAGAACTCATGTGGGTTCCATGTAGAACTCATGTGGGTTCCATGTAGAACCCTTTGGGCCAAATTAAACCCTATTCCCTATATAGTGCACTACTTTTGCACTACTTTTCACCAGAACCCTATGTAGGAATAGGGTGCCATTTGGGACGCATGGGGTGCACCAGACAGTCAGCCACAGTTCCACTCTAAAGTAATTTAGAGACAAATGTCTCCCTGTGTATTAACAACGATCCAGAGAGGTCTTGCAACAGCCATCACGAATTTTTCAGTCTGTCAAGATGTCTCCATCCTCTCTCCACAACCCCCTCTCTCAGTCTGTCAAGATGTCTCCATCCTCTCTCCACAACCCCCTCTCTCAGTCTGTCAAGATGTCTCCATCCTCTCTCCACAACCCCCTCTCTCTCCTGCAGTCTGTCAAGATGTCTCCATCCTCTCTACACAACCCCCTCTCTCTCCTGCTAGTGCTTTAATTTCCTTACTTCTCTCCAGAATAATTGCTTCATCCTCCTCTCATTTCAGAGCCGTTAAACTCCATCTCCCAGCAGCCACCTCTCTCCCACTGAGCTTTTAACCCACACATTATCTCTAATCAACACCCTCCATCTCTTCGTCCTTATGTCTTTTTCCTCTGTCATCCCATTATCCTTTTTCTCCATCCTCTCATCTCTTTCATCCCTCCTCCTTTTCCATACCACTATTCACAGGATGACACTGGCCGGGGGATTGCCCCCAGGGCGAGGAGCAGGCCGATCCAGCCAGCGGAGATGGAAATCCCAGATGATGTTGGGGTCCAGGATTTCGGCCGCCGGGACCCAACTGTGCTCCCCTGGGCCGTGCTGTACCTCTCCCAGTCCACCTGGTACCGGAGCCGACCACCACGATGTCAGGAGTCCAAGAGGGACCTGACGTCATAGACAGGAGTCCCATCAATGTCCGGGGAAGTGGAGGGGTAGCACCGGGGACAGCACCAGGGACTACCGACCTTAGGAGGGAAACATGAAAAGCGGGTGAGAGCCAGTAGTTGGTGGGGAGTTGTAAGCGATAAGTTACCTCATTATCCCCCCGAGACCAGAGTCTTAGCTTCCGGCAGGGCAGGCGGAACGGGAGGTTCCTGGTGGAGAGCCAGACTCAATCACCAGGAGCCTCACTGCGGTGGCGTTCCACCTGCTCCTTCTGGCGGCGGATGGAGCACTGGAGCTTTGGTCTGGCTCGGGGTCCACGGGGCCAGCTGATTCCCCAGGTCGCACTGGAAGGGAGTCAGCCAGGTGAAGGAGTGACCGGGCCCACTCCCCCTGCCAATCCTGACTGTGATTCCTAAGGAACCTCCCCAGCTCCTGGTAGTCTCTCCATCTGCCCGTTGGACTGAGGCCGGTACATGGAAGTGAGGCTGACCGTGGACTCCAGCTTCTCCATGTAAGCTTTCCCATGATGTGAACTAGGGGCCAGGGTCCGAGACTATATCCTCCGGAAGGCCATAGTGCCAGAAGACCTGCTGGAACTGTGCCTCAGCGACCTGGAGAGAGGTAGGGAGACTAGAGAGAGGGATATAACGTTGGGATTTAGCGAATCTGTCCACAACAACCATAATAGTGGTGAAACCATCAGACGGAGGGAGATCAGTAACTAACTCTATGGACAGATGGGACCAAGGCCGCTGATGCATGGGCAGGAGAAGGAGTTTCCCTGCTGGAATGTGCCAGGGAGATTTTGTTTGGGCTCATACGGAGCATGCATTGAAATGGAGACGTTCTGTGCCAAGGTGGGCCACCAGTACTTTGCGGAGATGGATTGAATAGTGCGGGTGATACCTGGGTGTCCAGCAGTGAGGGATGTGTGCACCCAGGTCAACAGCCGATCCCTCACCTCCATGGGGATGAATATGCAAACAGGAGGGCAGGTAGCATGCGCAGGTTCTCTCTCCAGAGGCTGGCGGATGTCCACATCAATGTCCCAAAACACGGGGCCAAGGGAGGACTCAGTGATGGGCTGGAGGGCACTTACAGAACTCTCTGCCAATGTGCAACCACAGGTTAAGGAAAAGCACGTCTCCCCACATCATGACATGATTTCTTGTTGCAAGAGTCCTACGGTGACGGTGAGTGGTGCTGTGATGTGGATGATAGTGCCGGATCCCAATGGTTGTTTATCCAGGGCTTGGGCCGGAAAAGGAGAGAAGAGTGGGTATGCAGTGATGTTCAGAGAGGAGACCAGAGTCGATGAAATCTCTGCGGCATGGAGTCCACTAGAGCTGTAGAGACAACACCTGAGGGACAGCCAGTCAGAAAGGGTTTGGTGGGAAAATGATGATGAAGGAATAATCACGCCTACCCTGGGAGATGGATGATCACGTGCACTGCCCCAGTGGACATTGGGTTTGGATGCACCAAACACTACTGGAGCTGGTCCCCTCCTGGCTGCTATAGGGACACAGCCCCAGCCTCGGAGAGGTGTGTGACCGCTATCGCCATGGGTTCAAGCTCTGCCTCAGGACAGCCAAAGGAGCAGGGCGAGGGTCACGCCGGCACTCCCGAAGAAGGTTGTCCAGACGGATGGCCATCGGGATTAGTGCATCCAGGGAAAGGTTGTCATCCCGGCACGTCAACTCCACCTGGATCTCCTAGCGCAGTCCTCTCCGGAATAGGGCGCGGAGCGCTGGCTCATTTAATCTGCTGAAGGCTGCCACATAGTCGCACACCTCCGTCTCTGCCCTCCGGTGGATGGTCGAAGACCGCCCTGAACAGAGCCATAAACCCCTCTTAGGAACCCAGCGCTTCCTCTCCTCTCTCCCAGACGGCCAAAGGCCACTCCAACGCCCGCCCAGTCAACAGGGAAATGACCGTGGCAACCTTGGACCCTTGGTGGTGGGGGCTCCCGTCTGTTGGGCTAAATAGAGGGAGCACTGGAGTAGGAAGCCACGGAATTTGGATGGAGTTCCATTATACTTGTCCGGGAGGGCCAGTTGGGCATCGCTGACCTGGGGTGATTACTGAGTAGGCTGGGGGACTGGCTCGCTGGAGGACTGGCTCGTTGGGACGACTCGTGGTACAAGGCCCTCATCGCTGACCTGGGAGGATTGCTTGCTGGGAAGGCTGGGGGACTGGCTCGCTGACCTGGGCGGATTGCTGGGTAGGCTGGGGGATTGGCTCCCTAGGACGACTCGTGGCTCCTCCGCTAGTTGGAGGTGAATCCACTCGGGTTATGTCGAGGCGGTGGAGGACCTCATTCACAGACACACCCAGTTGCACCAACCGATCGTGGTGTTGACGGATTAGGTGTCTATGTTCGTCGACCATCTGGGAGATGTCTTTCTCTTCTGCTGCTTCCATATTTAGAGGCAGTATATACGCCAGCAGTCAGGGAGAAGGTGATTTTAATGATAAAGAATGCAGAGAAGAAAAACATGAGATGCATACAGAACGTGAATGGAAACAATACTGCTTGATGACTTAGGCTACAGAGGGATAAATAAAGGGAGAGTTAAAAAGGTTATAATGATGTCCAGGTGTGTGTAATGATGATGACCAGGTGTGTGTAATGATGATGACCAGATGTGTGTAATGATGATGACCAGGTGTGTGTAATGATGATGACCAGGTGTGTATAATGATGATGACCAGGTGTGTGTAATAATGATGACCAGGTGTGTGTAATGATGATGACCAGGTGTGTGTAATGATGATGACCAGGTGTGTGTAATGATGATGACCAGGTGTGTGTAATGATGATGACCAGGTGTGTGTAATAATGATGACCAGGTGTGTGTAATGATGATGGCCAGGGCCGGTGGTTAGTAGCCGGCAACATATAGCGCCAGAGCAGGGGAGCGGAGGTAGACGTGACAGATATGTTACTTACATTTCCAAAGCAAATCAAATAGATAATAAACGAAAGTGAAATAAACAATAAAAAGTAAACAGTAAACACTACACTCACAAAAGTTAAAAAAGAATAAAGACATTTCAAATGTCATATTATGTTTCTCTCTCTCCCTCTCCTACTACTTACCAAAACCGCATACTGTGGTCTAATTGTATTACATACTATTTCGAACAGGCTTTTTAAAAATGGATATAGTAAGCAACAAATATCAGCATACTAGGCTCATCCTGTTGTGAACGTGTCAGCTCATGCGCAATTGCTTTTATTGTGGTATGGCGCATCCCCTCAGCTGATTATCAGCTGTTGTCCAACACACTAGGTTCTCCAAAGACTATTCTCTTCCTCAATAGTGTGAATCGAATTCTACGAGATGAACAGCCCAAATGAGTATGACATCCTGGCATTTAAAGCATACTACATTTTCGAAATTTCACATTCTTAAAAATGTTATTTTTGCGCATACCCAAAATGCCTACTATTTAGCTGTGTGTGTGTGTGTGTGTGTGTGTGTGTGTGTGTGTGTGTTACTTAAGCCCAATCTCTCTCTCTCCTGTCCTAGCCGAGTGTGTGTGTGGTGAGGTGATAAATAAGGAGGATGACGAGGTGTTGAAGAGGTGATGATGAGGAGATGATGAGGTGATGATGAGGTGATGGAGAGGTGATGATGAGGTGGTGATGAGGTGATGATGAGGTGATGAAGAGGTGATGATGAGGTGATGAAGAGGTGATGAAGAGGTGATGATGAGGTGATGATGAGGTGGTGATGAGGTGATGAAGAGGTGATGAAGAGGTGATGATGAGGAGGTGAAGAGGAGGTGAAGAGGAGACCAAGTTTGCAGACGACACAACAGTAGTGGGCTTGATTACCAAAAACGACGAAACAGCCTCCATCTATTGCGCCTTGCCTATGCCACTCGGCCATCGCCCATCCATATACGTATATGTACATATTCTCATTCACCCCTTTAGATTTGTGTGTATTAGGTAGTTGTTGTGGAATTGTTAGATTACTTGTTAGATATTACTGCATGGTCAGAACTAGAAGCACAAGCATTTCACTACACTAACATTAACATCTGCTAACCATGTGTATGTGATCAACACAATTTGATTGGATCAGATCTGTGTACAGGTCACCTAGTGCTGGCTGTCCACGGTAATATTCTATATGATCAGACCTGTTCAGGTCACCTAGTGCTGGCTGTCCACAGTAATATTCTATATGATCAGACCTGTGTTCAGGTCACCTAGTGCTGGCTGTCCACGGTAATATTCTATATGATCAGAGCTGTGTTCAGGTAACCTAGTGCTGGCTGTCCACGGTAATATTCTATACAATCAGACCTGTGAGTGTTTATTTTCTATATGTTTTATTAGAACTTTCCCCCCCTTTTTCTCCCCAATTTCGTGGTTCCAATGGGTAGTTACAGTCTTTGTCCCATTGCTACAACTCTCGTACCGACTCTGGAGAGGCGAAGGTCGGGAGCCGTGCGTCCTCCTCAAACGCAACCCCGCCAAGTCACACTGCTTCTTGACACAATGCCCGCTAACCCGGAAGCCGTCCGTACCAATGTGTATGCTCTCGGCCCGCCACAGGAATCGATAGAGTGTGTTGAGACAAGGACATCCCGGCCGTCCAAACCCTCCCCTAACCCGGACGATCCTGGGCCAAACCCTCCCCTAACCCGGACGATGCTGGGCCAAACCCTCCTCTAACCCGGACGATGCTGGGCCAAACCCTCCCCTGAAGCCGGACGATGCTGGGCCAAACCCTCCCCTAACCCGGACGATGCTGGGCCAAACCCTCCTCTAACCCGGACGATGCTGGGCCAAACCCTCCCCTGAAGCCGGACGATGCTGGGCCAAACCCTCCCCTAACCCGGACGACGCTGCGCCAAACCCTCCTCTAACCCGGACGATGCTGGGCCAAACCCTCCCCTGAACCCGAACAATGCTGGGCAAAACCCTCCCTGGCCAAACCCTCCCCTAACCCGGACGATGCTTGGCCAAACCCTCCCCTGAAGCCGGACGATGCTGGGCCAAACCCTCCCCTAACCCGGACGACGCTGCGCCAAACCCTCCTCTAACCCGGACGATGCTGGGCCAAACCCTCCCCTAACCCGGACGATGCTCGGCCAAACCCTTCCCTAACCCGGACGACGCTGCGCCAAACCCTCCTCTAACCCGGACGACGCTGGGCCAAACCCTCCTCTAACCCGGACGACGCTGGGCCAAACCCTCCTCTAACCCGGACGACGCTGGGCCAAACCCTCCTCTAACCCGGACGACGCTGGGCCAGTTGTGCTCCGCCTCATTTGTCTCGTGGACGCGATCGGCTGTGACACAGATTGGAAACGAACCAGGATCTGTAGTGACACAGCTAGCACTTCGATGCAGTGCCTTAGACCGCTGCGCTGCTCGGGAGGCCGAACATGGTAATATTTTTTATGATTATGTACATGGTATATGTCTGTCTGCTGGGGGGTTCTGCTTGGCTGAGCTGTAAGGTCAGACAGAGGTCAGTGAAGTGAAGGCTGTTTAATGTATACATGTATATTGATGTTAATGTATGGGCTTATGTTTATAATGAGAGAGCCTTATGGCCCGGCACAGCAGGAGCAGTCACAGGAGCTGTCACCTCTACACACTCCTCTGTGAACAGGCACGTGCACCGATAGGAATCTACTTGACAGAGTTCATGTCCCCTTGTCTTCCAGTCTCCAAAGTGCCCTTTTGGCTGTTGGTGTAATTTTATCCAAAATGATATTTGATGTGTTAATTTTTAGTTGTTGTTGTTGTTCTGAAAACACCTCCCACAAGTCATCGTTTAAATTCTCATCTGTGCTTCAGGACCAAAAAGTTGCATGTCTTGATTGTTGACCAATGACCAGTCATAAGCGTTGGTGCGCAAAGGTGGGCACACACATCCAGATTAGTGACCAGAAACAACATCCAGATTAGTGACCAGAAACAACATCCAGATTAGTGACCACAAACAACATCCAGATTAGTGACCAGAAACAACATCCAGATTAGCGATCAGAAACAACATCCAGATTAGCGATCAGAAACAACATCCAGATTAGTGACCAGAAACAACATCCAGATTAGCGACCAGAAACAACATCCAGATTAGCGACCAGAAACAACATCCAGATTAGTGACCAGAAACAACATCCAGATTAGTGACCAGAAACAACATCCAGATTAGTGACCAGAAACAACATCCAGATTAGTGACCAGATGCAACATCCAGATTAGTGACCAGAAACAACATCCAGATTAGTGACGAGAAACAACATCCAGATTAGTGACGAGAAACAACATCCAGATTAGTGATCAGAAACAACATCCAGATTAGTGACCAGAAACAACATCCAGATTAGTGATCAGAAACAACATCCAGATTAGTGACCAGAAACAACATCCAGATTAGTGACCAGAAACAACATCCAGATTAGTGACCAGAAACAACATCCAGATTAGTGACCAGAAACAACATCCAGATTAGTGACGAGAAACAACATCCAGATTAGTGACCAGAAACAACATCCAGATTAGTGACCAGAAACAACATCCAGATTAGTGACGAGAAACAACATCCAGATTAGTGATCAGAAACAACATCCAGATTAGTGATCAGAAACAACATCCAGATTAGTGACCAGAAACAACATCCAGATTAGTGATCAGAAACAACATCCAGATTAGTGACCAGAAACAACATCCAGATTAGTGACCAGAAACAACATCCAGATTAGTGACCAGAAACAACATCCAGATTAGTGACCAGATGCAACATCCAGATTAGTGACCAGAAACAACATCCAGATTAGTGACCAGAAACAACATCCAGATTAGTGACGAGAAACAACATCCAGATTAGTGATCAGAAACAACATCCAGATTAGTGACCAGAAACAACATCCAGATTAGTGATCAGAAACAACATCCAGATTAGTGACCAGAAACAACATCCAGATTAGTGACCAGAAACAACATCCAGATTAGTGACCAGAAACAACATCCAGATTAGTGACCAGAAACAACATCCAGATTAGTGACGAGAAACAACATCCAGATTAGTGACCAGAAACAACATCCAGATTAGTGACCAGAAACAACATCCAGATTAGTGACGAGAAACAACATCCAGATTAGTGATCAGAAACAACATCCAGATTAGTGATCAGAAACAACATCCAGATTAGTGACCAGAAACAACATCCAGATTAGTGATCAGAAACAACATCCAGATTAGTGACCAGAAACAACATCCAGATTAGTGACCAGAAACAACATCCAGATTAGTGACCAGAAACAACATCCAGATTAGTGACCAGAAACAACATCCAGATTAGTGACGAGAAACAACATCCAGATTAGCGACCAGAAACAACATCCAGATTAGTGACCAGAAACAACATCCAGATTAGTGACCAGAAACAACATCCGGATTAGTGACCAGAAACAACATCCAGATTAGCGATCAGAAACAACATCCAGATTAGTGACCAGAAACAACATCCAGATTAGTGACCAGAAACAACATCCAGATTAGCGATCAGAAACAACATCCAGATTAGTGACCAGAAACAACATCCAGATTAGTGACCAGAAACAACATCCAGATTAGTGACCAGAAACAACATCCAGATTAGTGACCAGAAACAACATCCAGATTAGTGACCAGAAACAACATCCAGATTAGTGACCAGAAACAACATCCAGATTAGTGATGAGAAACAACATCCAGATTAGTGACCAGAAACAACATCCGGATTAGTGACCAGAAACAACATCCAGATTAGTGACCAGAAACAACATCCAGATTAGTGATGAGAAACAACATCCAGATTAGTGACCAGAAACAACATCCAGATTAGTGACCAGAAACAACATCCAGATTAGTGACGAGAAACAACATCCAGATTAGTGACCAGAAACAACATCCAGATTAGTGACCAGAAACAACATCCAGATTAGCGACCAGAAACAACATCCAGATTAGTGACCAGAAACAACTTGTTTTAGTTGTCGATCTCTATCCAACCCTCTCCTCACCCCTCTCTCTCTCCATCGATCTCTGTCCAACCCTCTCCTCACCCCTCTCTCTCCATCGATCTCTGTCCAACCCTCTCCTCACCCCTCTCTCTCCATCGATCTCTGTCCAACCCTCTCCTCACCCCTCTCTCTCCATCGATCTCTGTCCAACCCTCTCCTCACCCCTCTCTCTCCATCGATCTCTGTCCAACCCTCTCCTCACCCCTCTCTCTCCATTGATCTCTGTCCAACCCTCTCCTCACCCCTCTCTCTCTCCATCGATCTCTGTCCAACCCTCTCCTCACCCCTCTCTCTCTCCATCGATCTCTGTCCAACCCTCGCCTCACCCCTCTCTCTCCATCGATCTCTGTCCAACCCTCTCCTCACCCCTCTCTCTCTCCATCGATCTCTGTCCAACCCTCTCCTCACCCCTCTCTCTCCATCGATCTCTGTCCAACCCTCTCCTCACCCCTCTCTCTCTCCATCGATCTCTGTACAACCCTCTCCTCACCCCTCTCTCTCTCCATCGATCTCTGTCCAACCCTCTCCTCACCCCTCTCTCTCCATCGATCTCTGTCCAACCCTCTCCTCACCCCTCTCTCTCCATCGATCTCTGTCCAACCCTCTCCTCACTCCTCTCTCTCCATCGATCTCTGTCCAACCCTCTCCTCACCCCTCTCTCTCCATCGATCTCTGTCCAACCCTCTCCTCACCCCTCTCTCTCCATCGATCTCTGTCCAACCCTCTCCTCACCCCTCTCTCTCCATCGATCTCTGTCCAACCCTCTCCTCACCCCTCTCTCTCCATCGATCTCTGTCCAACCCTCTCCTCACCCCTCTCTCTCCATTGATCTCTGTCCAACCCTCTCCTCACCCCTCTCTCTCTCCATCGATCTCTGTCCAACCCTCTCCTCACCCCTCTCTCTCTCCATCGATCTCTGTCCAACCCTCGCCTCACCCCTCTCTCTCCATCGATCTCTGTCCAACCCTCTCCTCACCCCTCTCTCTCTCCATCGATCTCTGTCCAACCCTCTCCTCACCCCTCTCTCTCCATCGATCTCTGTCCAACCCTCTCCTCACCCCTCTCTCTCTCCATCGATCTCTGTACAACCCTCTCCTCACCCCTCTCTCTCTCCATCGATCTCTGTCCAACCCTCTCCTCACCCCTCTCTCTCCATCGATCTCTGTCCAACCCTCTCCTCACCCCTCTCTCTCCATCGATCTCTGTCCAACCCTCTCCTCACTCCTCTCTCTCCATCGATCTCTGTCCAACCCTCTCCTCACCCCTCTCTCTCCATCGATCTCTGTCCAACCCTCTCCTCACCCCTCTCTCTCCATCGATCTCTGTCCAACCCTCTCCTCACCCCTCTCTCTCCATCGATCTCTGTCCAACCCTCTCCTCACTCCTCTCTCTCCATCGATCTCTGTCCAACCCTCTCCTCACCCCTCTCTCTCCATCGATCTCTGTCCAACCCTCTCCTCACCCCTCTCTCTCCATCGATCTCTGTCCAACCCTCTCCTCACCCCTCTCTCTCCATCGATCTCTGTCCAACCCTCTCCTCACCCCTCTCTCTCCATCGATCTCTGTCCAACCCTCTCCTCACCCCTCTCTCTCCATCGATCTCTGTCCAACCCTCTCCTCACCTCTCTCTCTCCATCGATCTCTGTCCAACCCTCTCCTCACCCCTCTCTCTCCATCGATCTCTGTCCAACCCTCTCCTCACCCCTCTCTCTCCATCGATCTCTGTCCAACCCTCTCCTCACCCCTCTCTCTCCATCGATCTCTGTCCAACCCTCTCCTCACCCCTCTCTCTCCATCGATCTCTGTCCAACCCTCTCCTCACTCCTCTCTCTCCATCGATCTCTGTCCAACCCTCTCCTCACCTCTCTCTCTCCATCGATCTCTGTCCAACCCTCTCCTCACCCCTCTCTCTCCATCGATCTCTGTCCAACCCTCTCCTCACCCCTCTCTCTCCATCGATCTCTGTCCAACCCTCTCCTCACCCCTCTCTCTCCATCGATCTCTGTCCAACCCTCTCCTCACCCCTCTCTCTCTCCATCGATCTCTGTCCAACCCTCTCCTCACCCCTCTCTCTCTCCATCGATCTCTGTCCAACCCTCTCCTCACCCCTCTCTCTCCATCGATCTCTGTACAACCCTCTCCTCACCCCTCTCTCTCTCCATCGATCTCTGTCCAACCCTCTCCTCACCCCTCTCTCTCCATCGATCTCTGTCCAACCCTCTCCTCACCCCTCTCTCTCCATCGATCTCTGTCCAACCCTCTCCTCACCCCTCTCTCTCCATCGATCTCTGTCCAACCCTCTCCTCACCCCTCTCTCTCTCCATCGATCTCTGTCAACCCTCTCCTCACCCCTCTCTCTCTCCATCGATCTCTGTCCAACCCTCTCCTCACCCCTCTCTCTCCATCGATCTCTGTCCAACCCTCTCCTCACCCCTCTCTCTCCATCGATCTCTGTCCAACCCTCTCCTCACTCCTCTCTCTCCATCGATCTCTGTCCAACCCTCTCCTCACCCCTCTCTCTCCATCGATCTCTGTCCAACCCTCTCCTCACCCCTCTCTCTCCATCGATCTCTGTCCAACCCTCTCCTCACCCCTCTCTCTCCATCGATCTCTGTCCAACCCTCTCCTCACTCCTCTCTCTCCATCGATCTCTGTCCAACCCTCTCCTCACCCCTCTCTCTCCATCGATCTCTGTCCAACCCTCTCCTCACCCCTCTCTCTCCATCGATCTCTGTCCAACCCTCTCCTCACCCCTCTCTCTCCATCGATCTCTGTCCAACCCTCTCCTCACCCCTCTCTCTCCATCGATCTCTGTCCAACCCTCTCCTCACCCCTCTCTCTCCATCGATCTCTGTCCAACCCTCTCCTCACCTCTCTCTCTCCATCGATCTCTGTCCAACCCTCTCCTCACCCCTCTCTCTCCATCGATCTCTGTCCAACCCTCTCCTCACCCCTCTCTCTCCATCGATCTCTGTCCAACCCTCTCCTCACCCCTCTCTCTCCATCGATCTCTGTCCAACCCTCTCCTCACCCCTCTCTCTCCATCGATCTCTGTCCAACCCTCTCCTCACTCCTCTCTCTCCATCGATCTCTGTCCAACCCTCTCCTCACCCCTCTCTCTCTACCCCTCTCTCTCTCTCTCTCTCCCCACCCCTCTCTCCACCTCTCTCCCTCCACCCCCCTCTCTCTCACCACCCCTCTCTCTCTCTCCACCTCTCTCCCTCTACCCCCTCTCTCTCTCTCCACCCCTCTCTCTCTCTCCACACCTCTCTCTCCATCGCTCTCTGTCTACACCTCTCTCCACCCCCTCTCTCTCTCCACCCCTCTCTCCACTCCTCTCACTCTACTCATCTCTCTCTCTCTCCCTCCATCCACCTATCTCTCTCCACCTCTCTCTCTCTCTCTCCCGCCACCTCTCTCTGTCTCTCTTCCTCCACCTCTCTCTCTTTCTCCACCCCTCTCTCCACTCCTCTCACTCTACCCACCTCTCTCTCTCTCCCTCCCTCCACCTCTCTCTCTCCACCTCTCTCTCTCTCCCGCCACCTCTCTCTCTCTCCCTCCCTCCACCTCTCTCTCTCTCTCCCGCCACCTCTCTCTGTCTCTCTTCCTCCACCTCTCTCTCTTTCTCTCTCTCTATGTACCTGTCAGGTCAGTTGTGTGTAGGAGGGACTGTGCAAAGGACTCCTTGGTACTGATGTGTGTGTGTGTTTGTGTGGTCTTATTCTTCTATCCTCATGGGGACCTGAAATCCCTAAACGCCCAAACAAGGATAGTAAAACAAGGACAAGTATCCCTAGATTAGGCATTAGGATTACGTTTAGGGGTTAGGGTTAGGTTAGAAAAAATATGATTTTGAATGGAAATCAATTTTAGGTCCCCATGAGAATATAAAAAAGTGTGTGTGTATGTGTGTGTGTGCCTTGCAGCAAAGTACAGTTGAGTCCCAGGAAATTACCTTTTTTTTCTCACTCTGTCATTGTGAAAAATGGGCCTCCTCTGGCAACATACAATGACACCATTACACATTTACAGGCTCAGGAAATAGCATAATGATGGTGGAGTAGAGTATTACCCTAGAAACAGTACTCATATATACATGTTGTTAGTATCACTATATAGGTTACATATAGCCCTAGAAACCAAATCTGTGCTGAAAGACTGACAGGTAACACAAACACTGTTACTATTGTACAGGTATCTACACACATTACCACATTACCCATAGTTACATTTACATTTTTACATTTACATTTTTGCAATTCTATTAAATATAAATAACATAAATACCTTATTTACATAAGGATTCAGACCCTTTGCTATGAGACTCAAAATTGAGCTCAGGTGCATCCTCATTCCATTGATCATCCTTGAGATGTTTCTACAACTTGATTGGAGTCCACCTGTGGTAAATTCAATTTGATTGGAAAGGCACACACCTGGCTATATAAGGTCTCACGATTGACATTGCATTTCAGAGCAAAAACCAAGCCATGAGACTGAAGAAATTATCCATAGAGCTCCAAGACAGAATTATGTGGACGCACAGATCCGGGGAAGTGTACCATTAAATGTGTGCAGCATTGAAGGTCCCCAAGAACACAGTGGCCTCCATCATTCTTAAATGAAAGAAGTTTTGAACCACTAAGACTCTTACTAGAGCTGGCCGCCCGGCCAAACTGAGTAATCGGGGGAGAAGAGCCTTGATCAGGGAGGTGACCAAGAACCCGAGGGTCATTCTGATAGAGCTCTAGAGTTCCTCTGTGGAGATGGGAGAACCTTCCAGAAGGACAACCATCTCTGCAGCACTCCACCAATCAGGCCTTTATGGTAGAGTGGTCAGACGGAAGCCACTCCTCAGTAAAAGGCACATGACAGCCCTCTTGGAGTTTGCCAAAAGCCACCTAAAGGACTCTCAGACCATGAGAAATAAGATTGTCTGGTCTGATGAAACCAAGATTGAACTCTTTGGCCTGAATGCCAAGCGTCACGTCTGGAGGAAACCTGGCACCATCCCTACGGTAAAGCATGGTGGTGGCAGCATCATGCTGTGGGGATGTTTTTCAGTGGCAGGGACTGGGAGACTAGTCAGAATCAAGGCAAAGATTAACGGAGCAAAGTACAGAGACATCCTTGATGAAAACCTGCTCCAGAGCGCACTGGACCTCAGACTGAGGAGAAGGTTCACCTTCCAACAGGACAGCGACCCTAAGCACACAGCCAAGACAGCGCAGGAGAGGCTTCGGGACAAGGCTCTGAATGTCCTTGAGCGGCCCAGCCAGAGCCCGGACTTAAACCGATCCCCATCCAACCTAACAGAGCTTGAGAGGATCTGCAGAGAGGAATGGGAGAAACTCGCCAAATACAGGTGTGCCAAGCTTGTAGCGTCATACCCAAGAAGACTCGAGGCTGTAATCGCTGCCAAAGGTGCTTCATCAAAGTACTGAGTAAAGGGTCTGAATACTTATATAAATGTGATATTTCATTTTTTTATTTCCCCAAATTTCTAAAAACCTGTTTTGCTTTGTCATTATGGGGTATTGTGATGTCATTATGGGGTATTGTGATGTCATTATGGGGTATTGTGATGTCATTATGAGGTACTGTGATGTCATTGTGAGGTATTGTGATGTCATTATGAGGTATTGTGATGTCATTACGGGGTACTGTGATGTCATTATGCGGTATTGTGATGTCATTATGGGGTATTGTGATGTCATTATGGGGTATTGTGATGTCATTATGGGGTATTGTGATGTCATTATGGGGTATTGTGTGTAGATTAATACATTTTAGAATAAAGCTGTAATGTAATAAAATGTGGAAAAAGTCAAGGAGTCTGAATTATTTCTGAATATATCTGTATATTTATAAATCAAAACTATGAAATAACACAGATGAAATCATGTAGTAACCAAAAAAGTGTCAGAATCAGAATATATTCAGAATATCAGAATAATCAGAATATATTTTATATAATATGATGACAGCTTTGCACAGTCTTGGCATTCTCTCAACCAGCTTAATCTAGAATGCTTTTCCAACTGTCTAGAAGAAGTTGCCACATATGCTGAACACTTGTTGGCTGCTTTTCCTTCACTCTGCGGTCAAACTCATCCCAAACCATCTCAATTGGGTTGAGGTCGGGGGATTGTGGAGGCCAGGTCATCTGATGCAGTGCTCCATCACTTACTTCTTGGTCAAATAGCCCTTACACAGCCTGGAGGTGTGTTGGGTCATTGTCCTGTTGAAAAACAAATTATAGTCCCTCTAAGCCCAAACCAGATGGGATGGCGTGTTGCAGCAGAATGCTGTGGTAGCCATGCTGGTTAAGTGTGCCTTGAATTACAAATAAATGACTCACCAGCAAAACACCATAACAACTCATTTTATTCATATTTAAACATCTATTTCACCTTTATTTAACCAGGTCGGCCAGTTGAGAACAAGTTCTCATTTACAACTGCGACCTGGCCAAGATAAAGCAAAGCAGTTTGACACATACAACAACACAGAGTTACACATGGAATAAACAAAACATACAGTCAATAACACAATAACACAATAGAAAAAAAATAAGTCTATATACAGTGTGTGCAAATGGAGTAAGGAGGTGAGGCAATAAATAGGCCAATAGTGTCGAAGTAATTACAATAGCAATTAACACTAGAGTGGTAGATGTGCAGATGAGGATGTGCAAGTAGTGATACTGGTGTGCAAAAGAGCAGAAAAGTAAATAAAAACAATATGGGGATGAGGTAGGTAGATTGTGTGGGCTATTTACAGATGGGCTATGTACAGCTGCAGCGATCAGTTAGCTGCTCAGAGAGCTGATGTTTAAAGTTAGAGAGGGAGATATAAGTCTCCAACTTCAGTGATTTGTGCAGTTTGTTCCAGTCACTGGCAGCAGAGAACTGGAAGGAAAGGCGGCCAAAGGAAGTGTTGGCTTTGGGGGTGACCAGTGAATTATACCTGCTGGAGAGTGTGCTACGGGTGGGTGTTGCTATGGTGACCAGTGAGCTGAGATAAGGCGGAGCTTTACCTAGCAAAGACTTACAGATGACCTGGAGCCAGTTGGTTTGGTGACGAATATGTAGCGAGGACCTGCCAACGACAGCATACAGGTCGCAGTGGTGGGTAGTATATGGGGCTTTGGTGACACAACGGATGGCACTGTGATAGACTGCATCCAATTTGCTGAGTAGAGTGTTGGAGGCTATTTTGTAGATGACATCGCCGAAGTCAAGGATCGGTAGGATGGTCAGTTTTACGAGGGTATGTTTGGCTGCATGAGTGAAGGAGGCTTTGTTGCGAAATAGGAAGCCAATTCTAGATTTAATTTAGGATTGGAGATGTTTAATCTGAGTCTGGAAGGAGAGTTTACTGTCTAGCCAGACACCTAGGTATTTATAGTTGTCCACATATTCTAGGTCAGAACCGTCCAGAGTAGTGATGCTAGTCGGGCGGGCGGGTGCAGGCAGCGATCGGTTGAAGATAATGCATTTTATTTTAAAAATCTCAAATTTAGACTCATCATACGAAAGGACAGATTTCCACCGGTCTAATGTCTATTGCTCGTGTTCTTGGCCCAAGCAAGTCTCTTCTTATTATTGGTAACCTTTAGTAGTGGCCTGATTCATATAGTCTCCTCTGAAAAGTTGATGTTGAGATGTGTCTGTTACTTGAACTCTTTGAAGCAGTTATTTAAGCTGCAATTTCTGAGGCTGGTAACTCGAATGAGCTTATCCTCTGCAGCAGAGGTAACTCTGGGTCTTCCTTTCCTGTGGCGGTCCTCATGAGAGCCAGTTTAATCATATCGCTTTATGGTTTTTGCGACTGCACTTGAAGAAACTTTCAAAGTTCTTGACATTCTCCGTATTGACTGACCTTCATGTCTTAGAGTAGTGATGGACTGTCGTTTCTCTTTGCTTATTTGAGCTGTTCTTGCCATAATATGGACTTGGTCTTTCACCAAATAGGGCTATCTTCTGCATACCACCCCTACCTTGTCACAACACAACTGATTGGCTCAAACGCATTAAGAAGGAAAGAAATTCCACAAATTAACATTTAACAAGGCAAACCTGTTAACTTTTACCGAACCTCAACCCCGTATCCGGGATCACCCCCCACCCCCCACACACTGATTAGCATAGCTAGCATAGCTTCACAAGTAGATAGTAGCATCTAAATATCATTAAATCACAAGTCCAAGACACCAGATGAAAGATACAGATCTTGTGAATAAAGCCACCATTTCAGATTTTTAAAATGTTTTACAGGGAAGACAAAATATGTAAATCTATTAGCTAAACACGTTAGCAAAATACACCACTATTCTAACTCCATCAGTTTCTTACTCCTTCAGGTGCTATCACCAATTCGGCTCAACTAAGATATTGATAGCCAATAACCTATAAAAAAAACCATCAGATGACAGTCTGATAACATATTCATGGTATAGGATAGTTTTTGTTAGAAAAAAGTGCATATTTCAGGTAGAAATCACAGTTTACAATTGCACCGACCATCACAAATCGACTAGAATTACTAGATAGAGCAACGTGTATGACCAATTTACTCATCATAAAACATTTCATAAAAATAGACAAAGCATAGCAATGGAAAGACCCAGTTCTTGTGATTTCAGACCATATTTCAGATTTTCTAAGCGTTTTTCAGCGAAAACACAATAAATCGATAAGTTAGCATACTACATGTGCAAACGTTACCAGAGCATCGATTCCAGCCAAAGAGCGCTATAACGTCAACATCGCCAAAAGATATTAATTTTTTCACTAACCTTCTCAGAATTCTTCCGATGACACTCCTGTAACATCATTTTACAACATACATATACAGTTTGTTCGAAAAGGTGCATATTTAGCCATACAAAACCGTGGTTACACAATAAAAATACTAGGAAATCAAGCCTCAATATGTCTGACGTCATCTATCAGAGTGATCTAGTTTAATTGAAAGCTAATCATATACTTGACTAAAAAATACAGGGTTGACAGGAATCGAAAGACAAATTAGTTCTTAATGCAACCGCTGATTTACATTTGTAAAATTATCCTTACTTTTCAATACAGGGTTCGCCAAGTGAAGCTACACCAAACAAAATGGCGAAATATGCGTTTAAAATATTTCGACAGAACAACAATTTATCATATTAAATATTGCTTACTATGAGCTGTTCTTCCATCATATTCTTGGGCAATGTATCCTTTCTATGTTATAAACGTCTTTTGGTCGATAGATGTCCTCTGTCCTTCGAAATATCCACTAACGATCGAACGGGACCCCAAAACGTGTCCAAAGTTTCAGAGTGCACAACAAAGAAATTCCTCAAAATCGCACTAAACGGATATAATTTCCTATAAAACGGTTTAAATTAACTACCTTATGATGTTTCTAAGTCCTATATCGAATTAAATTACAGACGGATACATTTCAAGTTGATAACCGAGCCTGTGAAAATGGCGTCCGGAGGTCCCTTCCTGCGTAAGGGCGAGCGTCGAAAGGGGGGCTACTCTCACTCCTTGGTCTTTTATAACCTCTGAGAGCTACGGAGAAGGCCCATTCCACTTCTCATTGGTTACTGACATCCAGGGGAAGGCGGGTGCAGTTCGTGTCGTTCCATAGGATAGACAGAGACCTTAAAAACTGATCTGAAACCAGAGCTTCGCTCTCAGACCTTTCACTGTCTGTCATGGATTTCGCTGTAGAAAGAGTTCTGGGTCACCCACAGACATCATTCCAACTTTGTATGAAACTAGAAAGTGTTTTCTTTCCAATAGAATTAATAATATGCATATTGTACGAGCAAGAATTGAGTACTAGGCAGTTTAATTTGGAGACGACAAAATGCTAATTCGGAACAGCACCCCCTGTAGTCGCAAGAAGTTAATTAAAACGTATTCCAGGTGACTACCTCATGAAGCCGGTTGAGAGAATGCCACGAGTGTGCAAAGCTGTGGCAAAAAGTGGCTACTTTGAAGAATCTCAAATGTAAAATATATTCTGATTTGTTTTTTGGTTACTACATGATTCCATATGTGTTTTTTTCATAGTTTTGATGTCTTCACTATTATTCTACACTGTAGAAAATACAAAAAATTAAGAAAAACCCTTGGATGAGTAGGTGTGTCCAAACTTTTGACTGGTACTGTATATATAAATGTACAGTGGGTATACGGCTGACATAGTGGTATAGTGGATGTAGAAATGTACAGTATCAATATGCATATATCTAAATGCCGAGAGATGGACAGAGTGGAATACAGTATAGTGCAGTTATTTAGAGTTCAGTTCAGAGATGGCTTGATAGAGTGCATAGTCCTTTAGTCTCTATCGACCAGATGGCCAGTTGGTGAGGGCCACTGCCCAGGGGAAGAAACTGTTTAGGTGACGCGAGTAGTCGGTCCTGAGTGACCTGAACCGCCTGCCAGAGGTGAAGGGGTGACCGGGGTGGGAGAGGTCGGCAATGATCTCCTGGAGTCATGCAAGACCTCGATGGAGGACAGGTGGCAGTCAATGAACATCTCTGCATAAAGGACAATGTGTTGCAGTTTGCCCTTGGAGCGGGAAAACTCAGACCCAAACCAGACTGTTTACATTTTGTTCAGTCATGTTACCTCATTGGCTGGCAAGCTATCAACGAGGTAACTTTACCAGTATATCTAATCACTTGGGGGCACAGAAAGAAAGGGAAATTGATAGTTTCTTCAGCAGATCAATGATCACAGGACAGAGTTTCTAAACCAGACATACTGTACTGTCTGATCAGAGTCTCTAAACCAGACATACTGTACTGTCTGATCAGAGTCTCTAAACCAGACATACTGTACTGTCTGATCAGAGTCTCTAAACCAGACATACTGTACTGTCTGATCAGAGTCTCTAAACCAGACATACTGTACTGTCTGATCAGAGTCTCTAAACCAGACATACTGTACTGTCTGATCAGAGTCTCTAAACCAGACATACTGTACTGTCTGATCAGAGTCTCTAAACCAGACATACTGTACTGTCTGATCAGAGTCTCTAAACCAGACATACTGTACTGTCTGATCAGAGTCTCTAAACCAGACATACTGTACTGTCTGATCAGAGTCTCTAAACCAGACATACTGTACTGTCTGATCAGAGAGTCTCTAAACAAGACATACTGTACTGTCTGATCAGAGAGTCTATAAACCAGACATACTGTACTGTCTGATCAGAGTCTCTAAACCAGACATACTGTACTGTCTGATCAGAGTCTCTAAACCAGACATACTGTACTGTCTGATCAGAGTTTCTAAACCAGACATACTGTACTGTCTGATCAGAGTTTCTAAACCAGACATACTGTACTGTCTGATCAGAGTTTCTAAACCAGACATACTGTACTGTCTGATCAGAGTCTCTAAACCAGACATACTGTACTGTCTGATCAGAGTCTCTAAACCAGACATACTGTACTGTCTGATCAGAGTCTCTAAACCAGACATACTGTACTGTCTGATCAGAGTCTCTAAACCAGACATACTGTACTGTCTGATCAGAGTCTCTAAACCAGACATACTGTACTGTCTGATCAGAGTTTCTAAACCAGACATACTGTACTGTCTGATCAGAGTTTCTAAACCAGACATACTGTACTGTCTGATCAGAGTCTCTGAACCAGACATACTGTACTGTCTGATCAGAGTCTCTAAAGCAGACATACTATACTGTCTGATCAGAGTCTCTAAACCAGACATACTGTACTGTCTGATCAGAGAGTCTCTAAACCAGACATACTGTACTGTCTGATCAGAGTCTCTAAACCAGACATACTGTACTGTCTGATCAGAGTCTCTAAACCAGACATACTGTGCTGTCTGATCAGAGTCTCTAAACCAGACATACTGTACTGTCTGATCAGAGTCTCTAAACCAGACATACTGTACTGTCTGATCAGAGTTTCTAAACCAGACATACTGTACTGTCTGATCAGAGTTTCTAAACCAGACATACTGTACTGTCTGATCAGAGTTTCTAAACCAGACATACTGTACTGTCTTTGATCAGAGTTTCTAAACCAGACATACTGTACTGTCTGATCAGAGTCTCTAAACCAGACATACTGTACTGTCTGATCAGAGTTTCTAAACCAGACATACTGTACTGTCTGATCAGAGTCTCTAAACCAGACATACTGTACTGTCTGATCAGAGTCTCTAAACCAGACATACTGTACTGTCTGATCAGAGTCTCTAAACCAGACATACTGTACTGTCTGATCAGAGTCTCTAAACCAGACATACTGTACTGTCTGATCAGAGAGTTTCTAAACCAGACATACTGTACTGTCTGATCAGAGTTTCTAAACCAGACATACTGTACTGTCTGATCAGAGTCTCTAAACCAGACATACTGTACTGTCTGATCAGAGTTTCTAAACCAGACATACTGTACTGTCTGATCAGAGTCTCTAAACCAGACATACTGTACTGTCTGATCAGAGTCTCTAAACCAGACATACTGTACTGTCTGATCAGAGAGTCTCTAAACCAGACATACTGTACTGTCTGATCAGAGAGTCTCTAAACCAGACATACTGTACTGTCTTTGATCAGAGAGTCTCTAAACCAGACATACTGTACTGTCTGATCAGAGTTTCTAAACCAGACATACTGTACTGTCTGATCAGAGTTTCTAAACCAGACATACTGTACTGTCTGATCAGAGTCTCTAAACCAGACATACTGTACTGTCTGATCAGAGTCTCTAAACCAGACATACTGTACTGTCTGATCAGAGTTTCTAAACCAGACATACTGTACTGTCTGATCAGAGTCTCTAAACCAGACATACTGTACTGTCTGATCAGAGTCTCTAAACCAGACATACTGTACTGTCTGATCAGAGTCTCTAAACCAGACATACTGTACTGTCTGATCAGAGTCTCTAAACCAGACATACTATACTGTCTGATCAGAGTTTCTAAACCAGACATACTGTACTGTCTGATCAGAGTCTCTAAACCAGACATACTGTACTGTCTGATCAGAGTTTCTAAACCAGACATACTGTACTGTCTGATCAGAGTCTCTAAACCAGACATACTGTACTGTCTGATCAGAGTTTCTAAACCAGACATACTGTACTGTCTGATCAGAGTCTCTAAACCAGACATACTGTACTGTCTGATCAGAGTTTCTAAACCAGACATACTGTACTGTCTGATCAGAGTCTCTAAACCAGACATACTGTACTGTCTGATCAGAGTTTCTAAACCAGACATACTGTACTGTCTGATCAGAGAGTCTCTAAACCAGACATACTGTACTGTCTGATCAGAGTTTCTAAACCAGACATACTGTACTGTCTGATCAGAGTTTCTAAACCAGACATACTGTACTGTCTGATCAGAGTCTCTAAACCAGACATACTGTACTGTCTGATCAGAGTCTCTAAACCAGACATACTGTACTGTCTGATCAGAGTTTCTAAACCAGACATACTGTACTGTCTGATCAGAGTTTCTAAACCAGACATACTGTACTGTCTGATCAGAGTCTCTAAACCAGACATACTGTACTGTCTGATCAGAGTCTCTAAACCAGACATATTGTACTGTCTGATCAGAGTCTCTAAACCAGACATACTGTACTGTCTGATCAGAGTTTCTAAACCAGACATACTGTACTGTCTGATCAGAGTCTCTAAACCAGACATACTGTACTGTCTGATCAGAGTTTCTAAACCAGACATACTGTACTGTCTGATCAGAGTTTCTAAACCAGACATACTGTACTGTCTGATCAGAGTCTCTAAACCAGACATACTGTACTGTCTGATCAGAGAGTTTCTAAACCAGACATACTGTACTGTCTGATCAGAGTTTCTAAACCAGACATACTGTACTGTCTGATCAGAGTCTCTAAACCAGACATACTGTACTGTCTGATCAGAGTCTCTAAACCAGACATACTGTACTGTCTGATCAGAGAGTTTCTAAACCAGACATACTGTACTGTCTGATCAGAGTTTCTAAACCAGACATACTGTACTGTCTTTGATCAGAGCAATGAATGGACAGATCTCATCATCACCAACCTGACGTTTTTAAAGAGACAGTGTATTTTTAAATGTAATGCGTCTCAATAGGAAAATACATGTAATAGCGCTTTTACACAATGTAGAAACTTAATGTTCCACAAATGACTCATTTCCATGTCAGGTACATATCAACATTTATATGTTATAATAAACTAGTGTCTTAAACAATGTTAAGTATTAGTTTCTAGGACTAAACCTGTGCTTCAAAAGTAGCTATAATTCACATAGAACCAATATAGGCTGTATCTCTGTCAGTTTATAAACATATATATTTTTGTTGCTCTGAAATGTCATGTGTTGCTCCTAACTTTTTGAAGTTGGGTGTACCAGTGTTATCAACGATGTTGTATTTTTATTTAGAGCCCTGGCTACAGGTCAGGGATCGTTGCCATGACCTGTGCATTCAACACTATTTATATTGCTGGGCTCTGCCCCTCCTCCTGACTGACTCTGAGGACAGTCCTCACTGGAGGAGAGAGGAGAGGAGAGAGGAGAGGAGAGGAGAGGAGAAGAGGGGCAGTGGAAAGGAGAGGAGGGGAGAGCGGGAGGAGGAGAGGAGAGGAGAGAGGAGAGGAGAGGAGAAGAGGGGCAGTGGAAAGGAGAGGAGGGGAGAGCGGGAGGAGGAGAGGAGAGGAGAGGGGAGAGGAGAGGAGAGGAGAAGAGGGGCAGTGGAAAGGAGAGGAGGGGAGAGCGGGAGGAGGAGAGGAGAGGGGAGAGGAGAGGAGAGGAGAAGAGGGGCAGTGGAAAGGAGAGGAGGGGAGAGCGGGAGGAGGAGAGGAGAGGAGAGGGGAGAGGAGAGGAGAGGAGAAGAGGGGCAGTGGAAAGGAGAGGAGGGGAGAGCGGGAGGAGGAGAGGAGAGGAGAGAGGAGAGGAGAGGAGAGGAGAAGAGGGGCAGTGGAAAGGAGAGGAGGGGAGAGCGGGAGGAGGAGAGGAGAGGAGAGGGGAGAGGAGAGGAGAGGAGAAGAGGGGCAGTGGAAAGGAGAGGAGGGGAGAGCGGGAGGAGGAGAGGAGAGGAGAGGGGAGAGGAGAGGAGAGGAGAAGAGGGGCAGTGGAAAGGAGAGGAGGGGAGAGCGGGAGGAGGAGAGGAGAGGAGAGGGGAGAGGAGAGGAGAGGAGAAGAGGGGCAGTGGAAAGGAGAGGAGGGGAGAGCGGGAGGAGAGAGAAGAGGAGAGAAGAGGAGAAGAGGGGCAGTGGAAAGGAGAAGAACAGGGGAAAGGAGAGGAGCAGTGGAAAGGAGGGGAGCAGGGGAAAGGAGAGGAGCAGTGGAAAGGAGGGGAGCAGGGGAGAGCGGGAGGAGGAGAGGAGGGGAGAAGAACAGGGGAGAGGAAGGGAGTAGAGATGGCTACAGGGAAGGTAAGAGGTTCAGCGGCTTTAGAGTTGAGACGATGACTGATGACTCTTTTTGTGATAGTTACCAAATTACACGCACAGCTGGGACTAAGGATCTAAGTCCTTAGAAGTGTTTTTTACTAATTCACATGGCCATATCTCCTTACTTGAAACACGTGTGAGTGCCGGTTCTCAGATAAGTCCCGCAAAGTGCACTCACATCCCCTCCTCACCCACCCCTCCTCAACCACCTCCTCCTCCCACACTCTGCATATTCATGCTGTCCCTATGAATGTATGTAGAACGAGCAGCATTGGGAGAAGAGGTCTGTGTCGTCGAAACACAAATGGGTTTAATATTAAAATATTAATGTTGGTTATGACTGTCTGTTTAATATTAATGACATCCGACAGTGTGTGTCGTGGTGATGTAAAGCTGCGGGTGTGTGTCAAGATGTTCCCAGAGACAAGATGTTCCCAGAGACAAGATGTTCCCAGAGACAAGATGTTCCCGGAGAAAATATGTTCTGTCTCTACTTCGCACACGGACTCCCTATGTACAGACCTCTCTGTCTCTCCATCTCTTTGTCTCCATCTCTTCTCTATCTCTCCTCTCTGTTTCTCTAATTCGAATCAATTCAATTTAAAGGGTTTTATTGGCATAGGAAACATACACGATGTATACAAAAGTATGTGGACACCCTTTCAAATTAGTGGATTTGGCCATTTCAGCCACACCCGTTGCTAACAGGTGTATAAAATTGAGCACACAGCCATGCAATCTCCATAGACAAACATTGTCAGTAGAATAGCCTTACTGAAGAGCTCAGTGACTTTCAACGTAGCACCGTCATAGGATACCACATTTCCAACAAGTCAGTTTGTCATATTTCTGCCCTACTAGAGCTGTCCCGGTCAACT
>NW_024061539.1:0-63970 GCF_016432855.1 Salvelinus namaycush
ACCATGCCCATCCGTGTGTCAGAGAGACAATACCGTTGTACCATGCCCATCCGTGTGTCAGAGAGACAGTACCGTTGTACCATGCCCATCCGTGTGTTAGAGAGACAATACCGTTGTACCATGCCCATCCGTGTGTCAGAGAGACAATACCGTTGTACCATGCCCATCCGTGTGTCAGAGAGACAATACCGTTGTACCATGCCCATCCGTGTGTCAGAGAGACAATACCGTTGTACCATGCCCCATCCGTGTGTCAGAGAGACAGTACCGTTGTACCATGCCCATACGTGTGTCAGAGAGACAATACCGTTGTACCATGCCCATCCGTGTGTTAGAGAGACAATACCGTTGTACCATGCCCATCCGTGTGTTAGAGAGACAATACCGTTGTACCATGCCCATCCGTGTGTCAGAGAGACAGTACCGTTGTACCATGCCCATCCGTGTGTCAGAGAGACAGTACCGTTGTACCATGCCCCATCCGTGTGTCAGAGAGACAGTACCGTTGTACCATGCCCATCCGTGTGTTAGAGAGACAGTACCGTTGTACCATGCCCATCCGTGTGTCAGAGAGACAGTACCGTTGTACCATGCCCATCCGTGTGTCAGAGAGACAGTACCGTTGTACCATGCCCATCCGTGTGTCAGAGAGACAGTACCGTTGTACCATGCCCATCGTGTGTCAGATAGACAATACCGTTGTACCATGTCCATCCGTGTGTTAGAGAGACAGTACCGTTGTACCATGCCCATCCGTGTGTTAGAGAGACAATACCGTTGTACCATGCCCATCCGTGTGTTAGAGAGACAATACCGTTGTACCATGCCCATCCGTGTGTTAGAGAGACAATACCGTTGTACCATGCCCATCCGTGTGTTAGAGAGACAATACCGCTGTACCATGCCCCATCCGTGTGTTAGAGAGACAATACCGTTGTACCATGCCCATCCGTGTGTTAGAGAGACAGTACCGCTGTACCATGCCCATCCGTGTGTTAGAGAGACAATACCGCTGTACCATGCCCCATCCGTGTGTTAGAGAGACAGTACCATTGCAATGTGTCCATCCATGTTAGAGACTGAGTGTGTTGGCCCCTTGAGAACCCCCCCCCCCCCCCCCCGTGTGTAAATGTGTGTCTACCTCAGCAGCTTGTGTGAGGGTGTGCTTGCTTGCGTGAGTGCGTGTAAATGTGTAAGTATTTGTGTGTAAGTGTCCGTGTGTGTCTGTGTGTGTGCGTGGGTACATGTGTGTGTTAGAGTGTTTGTGTGTGTGAGTTGGGTAATGAAGGGAGTGGTTGATCCTCTTCATGGGAGGAATGACCTGCTAGAGGATCTGTATCTGGAGCCCTGGGGGACTGAGACTTCAGCAGCTAGAATACAACACACCACTAATCCACCTATTCTGCCCTGCTCTATCCTGCCCTGCTCTATCCTGCCCTGCTCTATCCTGCCCTGCTCTATCCTGCCCTGGTCTACCCTGCCCTGCTCTATCCTGCCCTGCTCCACCCTGCCCTGCTCTATCCTGCCCTGGTCTACCCAGCCCTGCTCTATCCTGCCCTGCTCCACCCTACCCTGCTCTATCCTGCCCTGCTCTACCCTACCATGCTCTATCCTGCCCTGCTCTATCATGCCCTGCTCTACCCTGCCCTGCTCTACCCAGCCCTGCTCTACCCAGCCCTGCTCTACCCTGCCCTGCTCTATCCTGCACTGCTCTATCCTGCCCTGCTCTACCCTACCCTGCTCTACCCTACCCTACCCTGCTTACCCTACCATGCTCTATCCTGCCCTGCTCTACCCTGCCCTGCTCTACCCCGCCCTGCTTTAACCTGCCCTGCTCTATCCTGCCCTGCTCTATCCTGCTCTGCTCTATCCCGCCCTGCTCTACTCTGCCCTGCTCTACCCTGCCCTGCTCTACCCTGTCCTGCTCTATCCTGCCCTGCTCTATCATGCCCTACTCTACACTGGCCTGCTCTACCCTGCCCTGCTCTATCCTGCCCTGCTCTACCCTGCCCTGCTCTATCCTGGCCTGCTATATCCTGCCCTGCTCTATCCTGCCCTGCTCTATCCTGCCATGCTCTATCCTACCCTGCTATATCCTGCCCTGCTCTATCCTGCTCTGCTCTATCCTGCCCTGCTCTATCCTGCTCTGCTCTATCCCGCCCTGCTCTACTCTGCCCTGCTCTACCCTGCCCTGCTCTACCCTGTCCTGCTCTATCCTGCCCTGCTCTATCATGCCCTGCTCTACCCTGTCCTGCTCTATCCTGCCCTGCTCTATCATGCCCTTCTCTACCCTGCCCTGCTCTATCCTGCCCTGCTCTATCCTGCCCTGCTCTACCATGCCCTGCTCTACCCTGGCCTGCTTTATCCTGCCCTGCTCTATCCTGACATGCTCTATCCTGCCCTGCTCTACCCTGCCCTGCTCTATCCTGCCCTGCTCTACCCTGACCTACTCTACACTGGCCTGCTCTACCCTGCCCTGCTCTATCCTGCCCTGCTCTACCCTGTCCTGCTCTATCCTGCCCTGCTCTATCATGCCCTGCTCTACCCTGCCCTGCTCTATCCTGCCCTGCTCTATCCTGCCCTGCTCAACCATGCCCTGCTCTACCCTGGCCTGCTTTATTCTGCCCTGCTCTATCCTGACATGCTCTATCCTGCCCTTCTCTACCCTGCCCTGCTCTATCCTGCCCTGCTCTACCCTGACCTACTCTACACTGGCCTGCTCTACCCTGCCCTGCTCTATCCTGCCCTGCTCTACCCTGCCCTGCTCTATCCTGGCCTGCTCTATCCTGCCCTGCTCTATCCTGCCCTGCTCTATCCTGCCATGCTCTATCCTACCCTGCTCTATTCTGCCCTGCTCTATCCTGCCCTGCTCTATCCTACCCTGCTCTATCCTGCCTTGCTCTACCCTACCCTGCTCTATCCTGCCCTGCTCTATCCTGCCATGCTCTATCCTGCCCTGCTATATCCTGCCCTGCTCTACCCTGCCCTGCTCTATCCTGCACTGCTCTATCCTGCCCTGCTCTACCCTACCCTGCTCTACCCTACCCTAGCCTGCCTACCCTAACATGCTCTATCCTGCCCTGCTCTACCCTGCCCTGCTCGACCCCGCCCTGCTTTATCCTGCCCTGCTCTATCCTGCCCTGCTCTATCCTGCACTGCTCTATCCTGCCCTGCCCCACCCTACCTGCTCTACCCTACCCTACCCTGCCTACCCTACCATGCTCTATCCTGCCCTGCTCTACCCTGCCCTGCTCTACCCTGACCTACTCTACACTGGCCTGCTCTACCCTGCCCTGCTCTATCCTGCTCTGCTCTATCCCGCCCTGCTCTACTCTGCCCTGCTCTACCCTGTCCTGCTCTATCCTGCCCTGCTCTATCATGCCCTGCTCTACCCTGTCCTGCTCTATCCTGCCCTGCTCTATCATGCCCTGCTCTACCCTGCCCTGCTCTATCCTGCCCTGCTCTATCCTGCCCTGCTCTACCATGCCCTGCTCTACCTTGGCCTGCTTTATCCTGCCCTGCTCTATCCTGACATGCTCTATCCTGCCCTGCTCTACCCTGCCCTGCTCTATCCTGCCCTGCTCTACCCTGATCTGCTCTATCCTGGCCTGCTCTACCTTGCCCTGCTCTATCCTGCCCTGCTCTACCCTGCCCTGCTCTACCCTGCCCTGCTCTACCATGCCCTGCTCTACCCTGCCCTGCTTTATCCTGCCCTGCTCTATCCTGACATGCTCTATCCTGCCCTGCTCTACCCTGCCCTGCTCTATCCTGCCCTGCTTTATCCTGATCTGCTCTATCCTGCCCTGCTCTACCCTGACCTACTCTACACTGGCCTGCTCTACCCTGCCCTGCTCTATCCTGCCATGCTCTATCCTGCCATGCTCTATCCTGCCATGCTCTATCCTTGCCTGCTCTATCCTGCCCTGCTCTACCCTGCCCTGCTCTATCCTGCCCTGCTCTACCCTGATCTGCTCTATCCTGCCCTGCTCTACCCTGACCTACTCTACACTGGCCTGCTCTACCCTGCCCTGCTCTATCCTGCCATGCTCTATCCTGCCCTGCTCTATCCTGCCCTGCTCTATCCTGCCAAGCTCTATCCTGCCCTGCTATATCCTGCCCTGCTCTACCCTGCCCTGCTCTACCCCGCCTTGCTCTATCCCGCTCTGCTCTATCCCGCCCTGCTCTACCCTGTCCTGTTCTATCCTGCCCTGCTCTACCCTGCCCGGCTCTATCCTGCCCTGCTCTATCCTGCCCTGCTCTACCATGCCCTGCTCTATCCTGCCCTGCTCTATCCTGCCCTGCTCTACCCTGTCCTGCTCTATCCTGCCCTGCTCTACCCTGCCCTGCTCTATCCTGCCCTGCTCTATCCTGCCCTGCTCTACCTTTCCCTGCTCTATCCTACCCTGCTCTATCCTGCCCTGCTCTACCCTTCCCTGCTCTATCCTGCCCTGCTCAACCCGTCCCTGCTCTTTTCTGCCCTGCTCCATCCTTCCCTGCTCTTTCCTGCCCTGCTCTACCCTGCCCTGCTCTATCCTTCCCTGCTCTATCCTGCCATGCTCTATCCTGCCATGCTCTATCCTGCCCTGCTCTACCCTTCCCTGCTCTATTCTGCCCTGCTCTATCCTGCCCTGCTCGACCCTACCCTGCTCTATCCTGAACTGCTCTATCCTGCCCTATCCTGTCCTGTCCTGCTCTATCCTGCCCCATCATGCCCTGTCGTGCCCTATCCGGCCCTGTCTTGCCCTTCCCTATCCTGCCCTGCCCTATTCTGCCCTGCTCTACCCTGCCCTGATCTATCCTGCCCTATCTTGCCTTGCCCTATCTTGCCCTGCCCTGACCTATCTTACCCTGCCCTATCTTACCCTGCCCTATCTTGCGCTGCCCTGCCCTATCCTACCCTGCCTTATCTTGCCCTGCCCTTTCCTGCCCTGCCCTATCTTGCCCTGCCCTGCCCTATCCTGCGTTGCCCTCTCTTACCCTGCCCTGCCCTGCCCTGTCCATCTCTCTTTCTTTCTTCTCTCTTTTCATCCCTTTCATTCTGTCTCTCTCTCTCTCTCTCTCTTGACCAATATGTCACACATAGCTATAACTAGGGTATATCTTTTCTCAGTCCATCTCACCTTCTCTCTCTTCTTTCATCCCTCTATCATTCTGTCTCTCACCACCCCGACTCTTCACTCTCCTCACTCTATCTCTCAATCAGTATCTAACACATAGTTACTGTCTCTCAGTCCGTCACTCACTCCATAGCTATCTCTTCTGCTGCCTCTCCCTCAGAGATCCTGTCTCCCTCTCTCCCTCAGAGACCCTGTCTCCCTCTCTCCATTAGAGACCCTGTCTCCCTCTCCCCATTAGAGACCCTGTCTCCCTCTCTCCATTAGAGACCCTGTCTCCCTCTCTCCATTAGAGACCCTGTCTCCCTCTCCCCATTAGAGACCCTGTCTCCCTCTCTCCATTAGAGACCCTGTCTCCCTCTCTCCAGTAGAGACCCTGTCTCCCTCTCTCCATTAGAGACCCTGTCTCCCTCTCCCCATTAGAGACCCTGTCTCCCCCTCTCCAACAGAGACCCTGTCTCCCTCTCCCCATTAGAGACCCTGTCTCCCTCTCTCCATTAGAGACCCTGTCTCCCTCTCTCCATTAGAGACCCTGTCTCCCTCTCTCCATTAGAGACCCTGTCTCCCTCTCCCCATTAGAGACCCTGTCTCCCTCTCCCCATTAGAGACCCTGTCTCCCTCTCTCCAGTAGAGACCCTGTCTCCCTCTCTCCCTCAGAGACCCTGTCCCCCTCTCTCCAATAGAGACCCTGTCTGCCTCTCCCCATTAGAGATCATGTCTCCCTCTCTCCATTAGAGACCCTGTCTCCCTCTCTCCCTCAAAGACCATGTCATTCTCCCTCTCTCCCTCAGAGACCCTGTCTGTCTCCATCTGTCCCTCAGAGACCCTGTCTGTCTCCATCTCTCCCTCAGAGACCCTGTCTGTCTCCATCCCTCCCTCAGAGACCCTGTCTGTCTCCATCTCTCCCTCAGAGACCCTGTCTGTCTCCATCTCTCCCTCAGAGACCCTGTCTGTCTCCCTCTCTCCCTCAGAGACCCTGTCTGTCTCCATCTCTCCCTCAGAGACCCTGTCTGTCTCCATCTCTCCCTCAGAGACCCTGTCTGTCTCCATCTCTCCCTCATGGACCCTGTCTGTCTCCCTCTCTCCCTCAGAGACCCTGTCTGTCTCCATCTCTCCCTCAGAAACCCTGTCTGTCTCCCTCTCTCCCTCAGAGACCCTGTCTGTCTCCCTCTCTCCCTCAGAGACCCTGTCTGTCTCCATCTCTCCCTCAGAGACACTGTCTGTCCATCTCTCCCTCAGAGACCCTGTCTGTCTACATCTCTCCCTCAGAGACCCTGTCTGTCTCCATCTCTCCCTCAGATACCCTGTCTGTCTCCATCTCTCCCTCAGAGACCCCTCCATCTCTCCCTCAGAGATCTCTCCCACTGTTACTACTGATCTAGTATTCTAGTTTTTAGAGTGTTTGCGTGTGCGTATGTGTGTGTGTTCTTGCAACCGTAACTGTGTGTGTGCATATGTACCCACATGCACACACTGTGTGTGTGTGTGTGTGTGTGTGTGTGTGTGTGTGTGTGTGTGTGTGTGTGTGTGTGTGTGTGTGTGTGTGTGTGTGTGTGTGTGTGTGTGGGTGTGTGTGTGCGTACATGCATGTGTGTGCACAGATGGCAGCAGAGAGGGCCTCGCTGTCCCTCGGGCTTGGGTAATTAAAATCCCTCATACCTTCCAATCGCATCAGTTTAGAATACACAACAGGATAGAGGATAGTACTTAACTAGTAGTACATACTGTATCCTACATGTTGTTGTATTATCAGTGTAACTAGTAGTACATACTGTATCCTACATGTTGTTCTACTATCAGGGTGTCTTAACTAGTAGTACGTACTGTATCCTACATGTTGTTGTACTATCAGTGTAACTAGTAGTACATACTGTATCCTACATGTTGTTGTACTATCAGTGTAATTAGTAGTACATACTGTATCCTACATGTTGTTGTATTATCAGTGTAACTAGTAGTACATACTGTATCCTACATGTTGTTGTACTATCAGTGTGTCTTAACTAGTAGTACATACTGTATCCTACATGTTGTTGTACTGTCAGTGTAACTAGTAGTACATACTGTATCCTACATGTTGTTGTACTATCAGTGTAACTAGTAGTACATACTGTATCCTACATGTTGTTGTACTATCAGTGTAACTAGTAGTACATACTGTATCCTACATGTTGTTGTAAAATCAGTGTAACTAGTAGTACATACTGTATCCTACATGTTGTTGTACTATCAGTGTAACTAGTAGTACATACTGTATCCTACATGTTGTTGTACTATCAGGGTGTCTTAACTAGTAGTACATACTGTATCCTACATGTTGTTGTACTATCAGTGTAACTAGTAGTACATACTGTATCCTACATGTTGTTCTACTATCAGTGTGTCTTAACTAGTAGTACATACTGTATCCTACATGTTGTTCTACTATCAGTGTGTCTTAACTAGTAGTACATACTGTATCCTACATGTTGTTGTACTATCAGTGTAACTAGTAGTACATACTGTATCCTACATGGTGTTGTACTATCAGGGTGTCTTAACTAGTAGTACATACTGTATCCTACATGTTGTTGTATTATCAGTGTAACTAGTAGTACATACTGTATCCTACATGTTGTTGTGCTATCAGTGTATCTAGTAGTACATACTGTATCCTACATGTTGTTGTACTATCAGTGTAACTAGTAGTACATACTGTATCCTACATGTTGTTGTATTATCAGTGTAACTAGTAGTACATACTGTATCCTACATGTTGTTGTATTATCAGTGTAACTAGTAGTACATACTGTATCCTACATGTTGTTGTACTATCAGGGTGTCTTAACTAGTAGTACATACTGTATCCTACATGTTGTTGTATTATCAGTGTAACTAGTATTACATACTGTATCCTACATGTTGTTGTACTATCAGGGTGTCTTAACTAGTAGTACATACTGTATCCTACATGTTGTTGTATTATCAGTGTAACTAGTAGTACATACTGTATCCTACATGTTGTTCTACTATCAGGGTGTCTTAACTAGTAGTACATACTGTATCCTACATGTTGTTGTACTATTAGTATAACTAGTAGTACATACTGTATCCTACATGTTGTTGTATTATCAGTGTAACTAGTAGTACATACTGTATCCTACATGTTGTTGTACTATCAGTGTGTCTTAACTAGTAGAACATACTGTATCCTACATGTTGTTGTACTATCAGTATAACTAGTAGTACATACTGTATCCTACATGTTGTTGTACTATCAGTGTAACTAGTAGTACATACTGTATCCTACATGTTGTTCTACTATCAGGGTGTCTTAACTAGTAGTACATACTGTATCCTACATGTTGTTGTACTGTCAGTATAACTAGTAGTGCATACTGTATCCTACATGTTGTTGTACTATCAGTGTAACTAGTAGTACATACTGTATCCTACATGTTGTTGTACTATCAGTATAACTAGTAGTACATACTGTATCCTACATGTTGTTGTACTATCAGGGTGCCTTAACTAGTAGTACATACTGTATCCTACATGTTGTTGTACTATCAGTGTAACTAGTAGTACATACTGTATCCTACATGTTGTTGTATTATCAGTGTAACTAGTAGTACATCCTGTATCCTACATGTTGTTGTACTATCAGTATAACTAGTAGTACATACTGTATCCTACATGTTATTGTATTATCAGTTTAACTAGTAGTGCATACTGTATCCTACATGTTGTTGTACTATCAGTGTAACTAGTAGTACATACTGTATCCTACATGTTGTTGTATTATCAGTGTAACTAGTAGTACATACTGTATCCTACATGTTGTTGTACTATCAGTGTAACTAGTAGTACATACTGTATCCTACATGTTGTTGTATTATCAGTGTAACTAGTAGTACATACTGTATCCTACATGTTGGTGTATTATCAGTGTGTCTTAACTAGTAGTACATACTGTAACCTACATGTTGTTGTATTATCAGTGTAACTAGTAGTACATACTGTATCCTACATGTTGTTGTACTATCAGTGTAACTAGTAGTACATACTGTATCCTACATGTTGTTGTATTATCAGTGTAACTAGTAGTACATACTGTATCCTACATGTTGTTGTACTATCAGGGTGTCTTAACTAGTAGTACATACTGTAACCTACATGTTGTTGTACTATCAGTGTAACTAGTAGTACATACTGTATCCTACATGTTGTTGTACTATCAGTGTAACTAGTAGTACATACTGTATCCTACATGTTGTTGTATTATCAGTGTGTCTTAACTAGTAGTACATACTGTAACCTACATGTTGTTGTACTATCAGTGTAACTAGTAGTACATACTGTATCATACATGTTGTTTTACTATCAGTGTAACTAGTAGTACATACTGTATCCTACATGTTGTTGTACTATCAGTGTAACTAGTAGTACATACTGTATCCTACATGTTGTTGTACTATCAGTGTAACTAGTAGTACATACTGTATCCTACATGTTGTTCTACTATCAGGGTGTCTTAACTAGTAGTACATACTGTATCCTACATGTTGTTGTACTATCAGTGTAACTAGTAGTACATACTGTATCCTACATGTTGTTGTACTATCAGTGTAACTAGTAGTACATACTGTATCCTACATGTTGTTGTACTATCAGGGTGTCTTAACTAGTAGTACATACTGTATCCTACATGTTGTTGTACTATCAGGGTGTCTTAACTAGTAGTACATACTGTATCCTACATGTTGTTGTACTATCAGGGTGTCTTAACTAGTAGTACATACTGTATTCTACATGTTGTTGTACTATCAGTGTAACTAGTAGTACATACTGTATCCTACATGTTGTTGTACTATCAGTGTAACTAGTAGTACATACTGTATCCTACATGTTGTTGTACTATCAGTGTAACTAGTAGTACATACTGTATCCTGCATGTTGTTGTACTATCAGTGTAACTAGTAGTACATACTGTATCCTACATGTTGTTGTACTATCAGGGTGTCTTAACTAGTAGTACATACTGTATCCTACATGTTGTTGTACTATCAGTGTAACTAGTAGTACATACTGTATCCCACATGTTGTTCTACTATCAGTGTGTCTTAACTAGTAGTACATACTGTATCCTACATGTTGTTCTACTATCAGTGTGTCTTAACTAGTAGTACATACTGTATCCTACATGTTGTTGTACTATCAGTGTAACTAGTAGTACATACTGTATCCTACATGTTGTTGTACTATCAGTGTAACCAGTAGTACATACTGTATCCTACATGTTGTTGTATTATCAGTGTAACTAGTAGTACATACTGTATCCTACATGTTGTTGTACTATCAGTGTGTCTTAACTAGTAGTACATACTGTATCCTACATGTTGTTGTACTATCAGTGTAACTAGTAGTACATACTGTATCCTACATGTTGTTGTGCTATCAGTGTATCTAGTAGTACATACTGTATCCTACATGTTGTTGTACTATCAGTGTAACTAGTAGTACATACTGTATCCTACATGTTGTTGTACTATCAGTGTAACTAGTAGTACATACTGTATCCTACATGTTGTTGTATTATCAGTGTAACTAGTAGTACATACTGTATCCTACATGTTGTTGTACTATCAGGGTGTCTTAACTAGTAGTACATACTGTATCCTACATGTTGTTGTATTATCAGTGTAACTAGTAGTACATACTGTATCCTACATGTTGTTGTACTATCAGGGTGTCTTAACTAGTAGTACATACTGTATCCTACATGTTGTTTTATTATCAGTGTAACTAGTAGTACATACTGTATCCTACATGTTGTTGTACTATCAGGGTGTCTTAACTAGTAGTACATACTGTATCCTACATGTTGTTGTATTATCAGTGTAACTAGTAGTACATACTGTATCCTACATGTTGTTGTACTATCAGGGTGTCTTAACTAGTAGTTCATACTGTATCCTACATGTTGTTGTATTATCAGTGTAATTAGTAGTACATACTGTATCCTACATGTTGTTGTGCTATCAGTGTATCTAGTAGTACATACTGTATCCTACATGTTGTTGTATTATCAGTGTAACTAGTAGTACATACTGTATGCTACATGTTGTTCTACTATCAGGGTGTCTTAACTAGTAGTACATACTGTATCCTACATGTTGTTGTACTATCAGTATAACTAGTAGTACATACTGTATCCTACATGTTGTTGTATTATCAGTGTAACTAGTAGTACATACTGTATCCTACATGTTGTTGTACTATCAGTGTGTCTTAACTAGTAGTACATACTGTATCCTACATGTTGTTGTACTATCAGTATAACTAGTAGTACATACTGTATCCTACATGTTGTTGTACTATCAGTGTAACTAGTAGTACATACTGTATCCTACATGTTGTTGTACTATCAGGGTGTCTTAACTAGTAGTACATACTGTATCCTACATGTTGTTGTACTATCAGTGTAACTAGTAGTACATACTGTATCCTACATGTTGTTGTACTATCAGTATAACTAGTAGTACATACTGTAACCTACATGTTGTTGTACTATCAGTGTAACTAGTAGTACATACTGTATCCTACATGTTGTTGTATTATCAGTGTAACTAGTAGTACATACTGTATCCTACATGTTGTTGTACTATCAGTGTAACTAGTAGTACATACTGTATCCTACATGTTGTTGTACTATCAGTGTAACTAGTAGTACATACTGTATCCTACATGTTGTTGTATTATCAGTGTAACTAGTAGTACATACTGTATCCTACATGTTGTTGTACTATCAGTGTGTCTTAACTAGTAGTACATACTGTATCCTACATGTTGTTGTACTATCAGTGTAACTAGTAGTACATACTGTATCCTACATGTTGTTGTATTATCAGTGTAACTAGTAGTACATACTGTATGCTACATGTTGTTCTACTATCAGGGTGTCTTAACTAGTAGTACATACTGTATCCTACATGTTGTTGTACTATCAGTATAACTAGTAGTAAATACTGTATCCTACATGTTGTTGTATTATCAGTGTAACTAGTAGTACATACTGTATCCTACATGTTGTTGTACTATCAGTGTGTCTTAACTAGTAGTACATACTGTATCCTACATGTTGTTGTACTATCAGTATAACTAGTAGTACATACTGTATCCTACATGTTGTTGTACTATCAGTGTAACTAGTAGTACATACTGTATCCTACATGTTGTTGTACTATCAGGGTGTCTTAACTAGTAGTACATACTGTATCCTACATGTTGTTGTACTATCAGTGTAACTAGTAGTACATACTGTATCCTACATGTTGTTGTACTATCAGTATAACTAGTAGTACATACTGTAACCTACATGTTGTTGTACTATCAGTGTAACTAGTAGTACATACTGTATCCTACATGTTGTTGTATTATCAGTGTAACTAGTAGTACATACTGTATCCTACATGTTGTTGTACTATCAGTGTAACTAGTAGTACATACTGTATCCTACATGTTGTTGTACTATCAGTGTAACTAGTAGTACATACTGTATCCTACATGTTGTTGTATTATCAGTGTAACTAGTAGTACATACTGTATCCTACATGTTGTTGTACTATCAGTGTGTCTTAACTAGTAGTACATACTGTATCCTACATGTTGTTGTACTATCAGTATAACTAGTAGTACATACTGTATCCTACATGTTGTTGTACTATCAGTGTAACTAGTAGTACATACTGTATCCTACATGTTGTTCTACTATCAGGGTGTCTTAACTAGTAGTACATACTGTATCCTACATGTTGTTGTACTATCAGTGTAACTAGTAGTACATACTGTATCCTACATGTTGTTGTATTATCAGTGTAACTAGTAGTACATACTGTATCCTACATGTTCGTGTATTATCAGTGTGTCTTAACTAGTAGTACATACTGTAACCTACATGTTGTTGTATTATCAGTGTAACTAGTAGTACATACTGTATCCTACATGTTGTTGTACTATCATTGTAACTAGTAGTACATACTGTATCCTACATGTTGTTGTATTATCAGTGTAACTAGTAGTGCATACTGTATCCTACATGTTGTTGTACTATCAGTGTAACTAGTAGTACATACTGTATCCTACATGTTGTTGTATTATCAGTGTAACTAGTAGTACATACTGTATCCTACATGTTGTTGTACTATCAGGGTGTCTTAACTAGTAGTACATACTGTATCCTACATGTTGTTGTACTATCAGTGTAACTAGTAGTACATACTGTATCCTACATGTTGTTGTATTATCAGTGTAACTAGTAGTACATACTGTATCCTACATGTTGTTGTACTATCAGGGTGTCTGACCCTTTGATAAAAGCTTTTGATGCTTTTTTGAACTTTTGATACTGTATATCTTCCATCCATTCGTCTGCAGTGTTTAGCTCGGATGTCTCGTCGCCGAACAAAAGGTCTAAGCCGTTTAGCTAAAAATACTTTTCAAGCAAGTTTTTTTCTTGAAGTACTCCATGTTTCATCTGAAGTAAATTGACACACTCATTTACATTTACATATGAAATATTGTGTATTTTATCTTAAAATGGTGGCTCATCAATGTTTCAGGAACTGTCACTTCTAAATAGATGTGAATCATAATTCATTTACATAACAGATGGGGAAGGGTTCAACTTTGTGTCTGTTTCCCTCAAATTCTCTCTTCATCTACATTATCTCTTTCTCTTTCCCTGTCACACACACGCATGCACACACACACACACAGACACACTCGCACTCTTACACACGCGCACACACTTGCACTTGCACACACACACACGCACGCACGCACGCACGCACGCACGCACGCACGCACGCACGCACGCACGCACACACACACACACACACACACACACACACACACACACACGCAATCCCTCTCCCGCTCTCTCTCTCTCGGGGCTGAGTGGGGTAATAACATGGAGACACCTCTGGCAGTCGTAATTAAAAAATGCATCTGCTCTAGTCGTCACATCTGGAGCAGGTGCCACCACATTGTCTCAAACCACCTCACCATGGCAAACACAAAGCCCTGTCCCTTGCCTCGTGACTGGACTAGCAAACAACAGCAAGGACAGGGACAAACACCCTCAGCTGACTGGGCCACACACTGCTGTGCAAACTCTGTGTACAGCAGAGGTGGGGTAGATACTGTATAACACACTCTGTGTACAGCAGAGGTGGGGTAGATACTGTATAAACTCAGAGGTGGGGTAGATGCTGTATAAACTCAGAGGTGGGGTAGATGCTGTATAAACTCAGAGGTGGGGTAGATGCTGTATAAACTCAGAGGTGGGGTAGATGCTATATAAACTCAGAGGTGGGGTAGATGCTGTATAAACTCAGAGGTGGGGTAGATGCTGTATAAACTCAGAGGTGGGGTAGATGCTGTATAAACTCAGAGGTGGGGTAGATGCTGTATAAACTCAGAGGTGGGGTAGATAGTGTATAAACTCAGAGGTGGGGTAGATGCTGAATAAACTCAGAGGTGGGGTAGATGCTGTATAAACTCAGAGGTGGGGTAGATGCTGTATAAACTCCGAGGTGGGGTAGATAGTGTATAAACTCAGAGGTGGGGTAGATGCTGAATAAACTCAGAGGTGGGGTAGATGTAGGATACACTTTCATACTGTTACAATGAGCCTGTCCTCCAATATCACCACCCACCAGCCACCACTGGTCTTCATCCTAAAGGTCCCTGGTGATCCGCTCTCCATCAGAGCCTGTCACAGTCTAACACAACATGAAGCTGAGATCACACAACAACTCATCAACACTGACACCAACACATCAACCTGCGTTTACACTCTTGTATAACTAACCTTGTGGGGACACACAATTCAGTCCCATTCAAAATCCTATTTTCCCTTACCCCTAAACCCTAATCCTAAACCTAACTCTAACCTATACCCTTACCCTAATTCTAACCTATACCCTTACCCTAAACCTAACCTTAACCCTAATCCTAAACCTAACTCTAACCTATACCCTTACCCTAATTCTAACCTATACCCTTACCCTAAACCTAACCTTAACCCTAATCCTAAACCTAACTCTAACCCATACCCTTACCCTAATTCTAACCTATACCCTTACCCTAAACCTAACCTTAACCCTAATCCTAACCCTAACTCTAACTCTAACCCATACCCTTACCCTAATTCTAACCTAAACCCTTACCCTAAACCTAACCTTAACCCTAATCCTAATCCTAACCCTAACTCTAATTGTTCTTAACACTTAACCCCCTAGAAATAGCATTTGACCTTGTGACGACAAACAAGACGTCCCCAGTTAATAACCTTTTTGTTCTATTACACACACACACACACACGCACGCACACACACACACACACACACGCACACACACACACACACACACACACCCACGCACACGTGCACACACACACACGCACACACGCACAGACACACATCACTACACTGCAGGGTGTTCTACCATAAGAATATGAATTCATTCAAGTTTATACAAATATATCCACTCAACAAACGAAATATGTCAGAAAAACAATAGTCCAAACCCCATGTCTCTACCATATAAGTTACAGATGATTTACTCTGAGGATGTAGCATGTTTAGAGTGAATGGAATGTCGTCACAGGCATGATCAACAAGTGGTCACTGCTACGTGGCAGAACACTGATAAGTTTTTGTTCTTTTTCTACTTGGGCTCCCGAGTGGTGCAGTGGTCTAAGACACTATAAGACACTGCAGGAGTCATCCCTGGTTTGAATCCAGGCTGCATCCCACCTGGCCTTGATTGGGAGTCACATAAGGCAGCACACAATTGGCCCAGCGTTGTCCGGATGTGACTGTCATTGTCAACTGACTTGCCTAGTTAAATTTAAAAAAAATGAACGTCAACTGACAAGCTCACTGTGGCTGCAGGTTCATTAGTGAAAACATGGGCTTTTTCTAAATGAAATCTGCTGAAAACAAAACTAAATAGAGACTAAATATATATTTATTTACAAAGCTAACAGACTGAATTTCAATATCCACCCCCCGCGAAGACAATCTGTTCCTGTTTCCATCGTGTTTTTCTGAGTCTTTCCCTTTAAATCTCCATAGAAACGGCCTCTCAACGTAGATTGATAGCCAACATAGGCAATGAAGCCAAGGATCTCAAGGTGAAAATGACGGAGCTATCAAGTTGATTTTGATTGGTCTAACCAGCAGAAACATCTCCAACTGGTACCATTTCACAACACCAAATATGGAAGTGATACAACCGAGAGAGGCGCAGTGTAACCTAGCAACGGTCACAGCAAATGAACGTTCTTATTTCATCAACACTGTTGATGAAGGTTATAATATTTTTGAGAATTATCGAGTGATTGATTCTATGTTATTCATAATGTCATAGGGCAAAGAAAATTACGTTTTGACATTCATTTCGTAGCACACTCTTGACTTGCCCCATTTTTTCTCTATATGGTACAGCAGTGAGTGAACGCCCTGTTTACTGCCCTACAAAGGCAAAGTGCAGTAACTACGTTATTTTTCTGTCTAGACAGACAGCCATTTATGATACTCTATGATATATTCTGATCAACTGGCTTGTTCTTGTGTCAGGCAGCTAAATACCACTTTAATCAGATAATATACACACAGCCCTCCCCACACACCGCTCCCCTCTCCTCCCTCCCCCTCTCCCCACTCTGCCCTCCCCCTCTTGCCTCTCCTCCCCCTCTCCCATCTCGCCTCCCCTCCCCTCCCTCCCCCTCTCCCCTCTCCCCTCTCGCCTCCCCTCCCCTCCCTCCCCCTCTCCCCTCTCGCCTCCCCTCCCCTCCCCCTCTCCCCTCTCGCCTCCCCTCCCCTCCCTCCCCCTCTCCCTCTCCCCTCTCCCCTCCCCTCCCCTCCCCTCCCACCCCCTCTCCCCTCCCCTCCCCTCCCCTCCCCCTCTCCCCTCTCGCCTCCCCTCCCCTCCCTCCCCCTCTCCCTCTCCCCTCTCCCCTCCCCTCCCCTCCCACCCCCTCTCCCCTCTCCCCTCTCGCCTCCCCTCCCTCCCCCTCTCCCCTCCGCTCCCCCTCTCCCCTCTCCCCCACACACACGCTCTCCTCTAGACTCCCCAGGAGTCCTTCCCTGACAGTTCTGTCCTGTGCTTTGAGATCTATCTCAGGGATCTCGTGAACACCCAGTGCAATTACTCTTTCTTGCTGACTGCACCTGCACAGCATCACTGGGACACACGGCTGCTGCCTGCTACTGAGGGGGCTTTGGCACTTAAAGCTAAAGAGGATAAGGAGGACATTTCTTTGAGGGTATAAGCCCTGGAACTGCAGTGGCAGGCAGGGAGGGAGAGATGACAACTCTGCCACCTGTTGGGGCTAAATGGTTTGTTGAAGGACGATGGAGACTGGTGAGTTTAGTGTAGTGAGTTAACTATCAGGTAAAGGACTGGGGGGTTTAGTGTAGTGAGTTAACTATCAGGTAAAGGACTGGTGAGTTTAGTTTAGTGAGTTAACTATCTGGTAAAGGACTGGTGAGTTTAGTGTAGTGAGTTAACTATCTGGTAAAGGACTGGTGAGTTTGGTGTAGTGAGTTAACTATCAGGTAAAGGACTGGTGAGTTTAGTGTAGTGAGTTAACTATCTGGTAAAGGACTGGTGAGTTTAGTGTAGTGAGTTAACTATCAAGTAAAGGACTGGTGAGTTTAGTGTAGTGAGTTAACTATCAGGTAAAGGACTGGTGAGTTTAGTGTAGTGAGTTAACTATCAGGTAACGGACTGGTGAGTTTAGTTTAGTGAGTTAACTATCTGGTAAAGGACTGGTGAGTTTAGTGTAGTGAGTTAACTATCTGGTAAAGGACTGGTGAGTTTGGTGTAGTGAGTTAACTATCAGGTAAAGGACTGGTGAGTTTAGTGTAGTGAGTTAACTATCTGGTAAAGGACTGGTGAGTTTAGTGTAGTGAGTTAACTATCAAGTAAAGGACTGGTGAGTTTAGTGTAGTGAGTTAACTATCAGGTAAAGGACTGGTGAGTTTAGTGTAGTGAGTTAACTATCTGGTAAAGGACTGGTGAGTTTAGTGTAGTGAGTTAACTATCAAGTAAAGGACTGGTGAGTTTAGTGTAGTGAGTTAACTATCAGGTAACGGACTGGGGGGTTTAGTGTATTGAGTTAACTATCAGGTAAAGGACTGGGGGGTTTAGTGTTGTGAGTTAGCTGTCTGTGGTAGAAATGTGTCCACAGTAAATGAGAGGTGAGGTCAGGAGAGGTTGCTTTAGCTAAATGGAATTTGCGGTGAAGATGTCATTTGAGAGAGAGGCTTCCTAAACCTTCCATAACAAAGCCATCATGATGGTTCTATACCAAGGAGCCCAAACAACATGATGGTTCTATACCAAGGAGCCCAAACAACATGATGGTTCTATACCAAGAGATGAAAAACAACATGATGGTTCTATACCAAGGAGCCAGACAACATGATGGTTCTATACCAAGGGATGAAAAACAACATGATGGTTCTATACCAAGGAGCCAGACAACATGATGGTTCTATACCAAGGAGCCAGACAACATGATGGTTCTATACCAAGGAGCCAGACAACATGATGGTTCTATACCAAGGAGCCCAAACAACATGATGGTTCTATACCAAGGGATGAAAAGCAACATGATGGTTCTATACCAAGGAGCCAGACAACATGATGGTTCTATACCAAGGAGCCCAAACAACATGATGGTTCTATACCAACGGACCAAACAACATGATGGTTCTATACCAAGGAGCCAAACAACATGATGGTTCTATACCAAGAGATGAAAAACAACATGATGGTTCTATACCAAGGGATGAAAAGCAACATGATGGTTCTATACCAACGGACCAAACAACATGATGGTTCTATACCAAGGGACCAAACAATATGATGGTTCTATACCAAGGAGCCAGACAACATGATGGTTCTATACCAAGAGATGAAAAACAACATGATGGTTCTATACCAAGGAGCCAGACAACATGATGGTTCTATACCAAGAGATGAAAAACAACATGATGGTTCTATACCAAGGAGCCAGACAACATGATGGTTCTATACCAAGAGATGAAAAACAACATGATGGTTCTATACCAAGGGACCAAACAACATGATGGTTCTATACCAAGGGACCAAACAACATGATGGTTCTATACCAAGGAGCCACACAACATGATGGTTCTATACCAAGGAGCCAGACAACATGATGGTTCTATACCAAGGAGCCAGACAACATGATGGTTCTATACCAAGGAGCCAGACAACATGATGGTTCTATACCAAGGAGCCACACAACATGATGGTTCTATACCAAGGAGCCAGACAACATGATGGTTCTATACCAAGGAGCCAGACAACATGATGGTTCTATACCAAGGAGCCAGACAACATGATGGTTCTATACCAAGGAGCCAGACAACATGATGGTTCTATACCAAGGAGCCAGACAACATGATGGTTCTATACCAAGGAGCCAGACAACATGATGGTTCTATACCAAGGAGCCAGACAACATGATGGTTCTATACCAAGGAGCCAGACAACATGATGGTTCTATACCAAGGAGCCAGACAACATGATGGTTCTATACCAAGGAGCCACACAACATGATGGTTCTATACCAAGGAACCACACAACATGATGGTTCTATACCAAGGAGCCAGACAACATGATGGTTCTATACCAAGGAACCACACAACATGATGGTTCTATACCAAGGAGCCAGACAACATGATGGTTCTATACCAAGGAACCACACAACATGATGGTTCTATACCAAGGAGCCAGACAACATGATGGTTCTATACCAAGAGATGAAAAACAACATGATGGTTCTATACCAAGGAGCCAGACAACATGATGGTTCTATACCAAGGAGCCAGACAACATGATGGTTCTATACCAAGGAGCCAGACAACATGATGGTTCTATACCAAGGAGCCCAAACAACATGATGGTTCTATACCAAGGGATGAAAAGCAACATGATGGTTCTATACCAAGGAGCCAGACAACATGATGGTTCTATACCAAGGAGCCAGACAACATGATGGTTCTATACCAAGAGATGAAAAACAACATGATGGTTCTATACCAAGGAACCACACAACATGATGGTTCTATACCAAGGAGCTAAATGACATGATGGTTCTATACCAAGGAGCCAGACAACATGATGGTTCTATACCAAGAGATGAAAAACAACATGATGGTTCTATACCAAGAGATGAAAAACAACATGATGGTTCTATACCAAGAGATGAAAAACAACATGATGGTTCTATACCAAGGAACCACACAACATGATGGTTCTATACCAAGGAGCCAGACAATATGATGGTTCTATACCAAGGGACTAAACAACATGATTCAAGTTTTTGTTTTAATATCAAATGCACAAGTACTGTGAAATGCTTTTCTTGCAGCTCTAAACCCAACAATGTGGTAATCAATATCAATGTAGTCCTAAAAATAACACAAGGTAGAACAAAGATATACAAATAACACAAGGTAGAACAAAGATATACAAGTAACACAAGGTAGAACAAAGATATACAAATAACACAAGGTAGAACAAAGATATACAAATAACACAAGGTAGAACAAAGATATACAAATAACACAAGGTAGAACAAAGATATACAAATAACACAAGGTAGAACAAAGATATACAAATAACACAAGGTAGAACGAAGATATACAAATAACACAAGGTAGAACAAAGATATACAACTAAGAAAGAAGAACATCGGAAGTAAGAAGCTGTATGCAGAGTCAGTTCCAATACCATATGTACATGTGCAGGGATACTGGAGTGATGGAGGTAGATGTGTATAGGAGTAAGGTGACAAGGATGCAGGAGTGATGGAGGTAGATGAGTATAGGTGTAAGGTGACAGGGATGCTGGAGTGATGGAGGTAGATGAGTATAGGAGTAAGGTGACAAGGCATCAGGATATATGATTAACAGAGTAGCAGCAGTGTATGTGATGATTGTATGTTAGTGTGTGTGCCTGTGTGTAGAGTCAGTATAACGTGTGAACATGTTAGCTCGGCCCCAGTGACGTACTGGGCCGTCCGCACCGCCATCTGTAGCGCCATGCGGTCGAGTGATGCAGCCAGTCAAGATGCTCTCAATGGTGCAGCTGGAAGGCAATTTACGGAGCCTCCAAAGAGGCTGAAATATTACTCTCTCAAAATAATCTACAGGACACTTGGAGATTACTATTCCCAACTACAGAAGACTAGTCCTTTTTTTCTCAAAGTCAGAAATTAAAGAATTTTTATTTCCAAAAATTCGCTCAACAATTTACTGGATAAAAAAAGTCATGATATAGTGATATGGGATCATTTTGCGGTATCATGCTTAATTACACCAATAGAAAATACATTTAGCCGCATAATTTGGAGAATGAACAGAGGACCTCTTCTGGACCCGAAATGTATTAAATATGTAAACATACAGGACAGAGGAAAGCCGACCCCCGATATGATCTGGGAAGCCTTTAAAGGCATACATTAGGAGATAGATAATAACATACTCAGCAAAAGTTACATTTGATTTAGAAATTACAATTCAAGAAAAATAAATCACTATCTTACAAAAAGTCCATACAAGTCTTTACAAGTTCAAGAAAAATATATATTTCTGAATTTAAGCAGGAATACAATATTTCACTTCTGAAGAGAGCCAACAACTACAGGTTAAACTCAAAGAAAGCGTACTACTTAATGGCAAATAACCTGGTAAGTATCTGGCAGCTCTCACAAAATGAATACACACCAAACCAGTTATCCTTTTTAAAGATAAAGATACTAAAGCGGTAATTAGAAACAACATCAGTGTGATTAATGACACATTTAAAAGCTTCTATGAAAATGGATATAAATCAGACTTTAACAACAGTTGGATGGATCCTATAGCCTTATTAAGCTCAACAACCCTGAAGCAACTATCAAAAATCTCAAGATATAAAATGAACGTTAAAATATTGGCAATAGGAAAAAGAAAAGTAAGAACTCACGATCTACAGCAATCTTTTAAGTGGACCACAAAAAATATGAAATACTTAGGATGCTTAATAAGTGAAAACAAACAACAAATATATAAGATATCTTTATTCCATTACTCAACAATATGAAAGCAGATCTAATGAAATGGAATAATCTGCCCATAAATCTTACAGGTAGAATAAACCTCTTTTGAATGGCATGGCTGCCAAAGCTTTTGTACTTATTTTCGGTAATAACAGTTACCCCACCGAAGACTTTATGTAAAAAGTATACTCAGTCATAACAAACTTTATATGGGCAAATAAAATCTATACATTAAAAAGAGAAGTATTACATCTTCCTAAGTCTGAGGATGGTTTTAACATCCACTCTCTACCCAAGGCTTTTATTTGTCCCATGTAGTTAAAGAGGAACAACGGGTACATATTGAATATGCGCATGCTCATCCCCAGAATCTTCTCTACATTGTAGAATAATAGTGAAGACATCAGAACTATGAAATAACACATATGGAATCATGTAGTAACCAAAAAAGTGTTAAACAAATCAAAATATATTTCATTTGAGGTTCTTCAAAGTAGCCACCCTTTCACTTGATGACAGCTTTGCACACTCCTGGCATTCTCTCAACCAGATTCATGAGGTAGTCACCTGGAATGCATTTCTATTAACAGGTGTGCCTTGTTAAAAGTACATTTGTGGAATTTCTTAACGTGTTTAAGACAATCAGTTGTGTTGTGACAAGGTAGAGGTGGTATACAGAAGATAGGCCTATTTGGTTAAAGACCGAGCCCATATTTTGGCAAGAACAACTCAAATAAGCAAAGAGAAACGACAGTCCATCATTACTTTAAGACATGAAGGTCAGTCAATCCAGAACATTTCAAGAACTTTGAAAGTTTCTTCAAGTGCAGTTGCAAAACCATCAAGTGCTATGATGAAACTGGCTTTCATGAGGACCACCACAGGAAAGGAAGACCCAGAGTTACCTCTGCTGCAGAGGACAAGTTCATTAGAGTTACCAGCCTCAGAAATTGCAGCCCAAATAAATGCTTCACAGAGTTCAAGTAACAGACACATCTCAACATCAACTGTTCAGAGGAGACTGTGTGAATCACTACTAAAGGACCCCAATAATAATAAGAGACTTGGGCCAAGAAACACGAGCAATGGACATTAGACCGGTGGAAATCTGTCCTTTGGTCTGATGAGCCCAAATTTGAGATTTTTGGCTCCAACCGCAGTGTGTTTGTGAGACGCAGAGTAGGTGAACGGATGATCACTGCATGTGTGGTTCCCACCGTGAAGCATGGAGGAGGAGGTGTGATGGTGTGGGGGTGCTTGGCTGTTGACACTGTCTGTGATATATTTAGAATTCAAGGCACACTTAACCAGCATGGCTACCACAGCATTCTGCAGCGATACGCCATCCCATCTGGTTTGCACTTAGTAGGACTATCATTTGTTTTTCAACAGGACAATGACCCAACACACCTCCAGGCTGTGTAAGGGCTATTTGACCAAGAAGGAGAGTGATGGAGTGCTGCATGAGATGACCTGGCCTCCACAATCACCCGACCTCAACCCAATTGAGATGGTTTGGGATGAGTTGGACTGCAGAGTGAAGGAAAAGTAGCCAACAAGTGTTCAGCATATGTGGGAACTCCTTCAAGACTGTTGGAAAAGCAGGAGTGGGTCTAGGGTGTCTGGGATGATGCATTTCATTTCATGAATACAGTTGTGAGCGCTGCAGGGCAGTAGTCATAGTAACATGAAGCCTTATAGTTGTTGGGAACAGGTATGATGGTGGTCAGTTTAAAACATGTGGAGATTACAGACTGGGACAAGGAGAGGTTGAAAATGACCTTGTATACGCCTGTCAGCTGATCTGCGCGTGCTCTGAGAACGCGCCCTGGAACTCCGTCCGGCCCCGTGGATGGGTCTATACCCTGGAACTCCGTCCGGCCCCGTGGATGGGTCTATGCCATGGAACTCCGTCCGGCCCCGTGGATGGGTCTATGCCCTGGAACTCCGCCCGGCCCCGTGGATGGGTCTATGCCATGGAACTCCGTCCGGCCCCGTGGATGGGTCTATGCCATGGAACTCCGTCTGGCCCCGTAGATGGGTCTATGCCATGGAACTCCGTCCGGCCCCGTGGATGGGTCGATGCCCTGGAACTCCGTCCGGCCCCGTGGATGGGTCTATGCCCTGGAACTCCGTCCGGCCCCGTGGATGGGTCTATACCCTGGAACTCTGTCCGGCCCCGTGGATGGGTCTATGCCCTGGAACTCCGTCCGGCCCCGTGGATGGGTCTATGCCCTGGAACTCCGTCCGGCCCCGTGGATGGGTCTATGCCATGGAACTCCGTCCGGCCCCGTGGATGGGTCTATGCCATGGAACTCCGTCCGGCCCCGTGGATGGGTCTATGCCATGGAACTCCGTCCGGCCCCGTGGATGGGTCTATACCCTGGAACTCCGTCCGGCCCCTTGGATGGGTCTATGCCCTGGAACTCCGTCCGGCCCCGTGGATGGGTCTATGCCATGGAACTCCGTCCGGCCCCGTGGATGGGTCTATGCCCTGGAACTCCGTCCGGCCCCGTGGATGGGTCTATGCCATGGAACTCCGTCCGGCCCCGTGGATGGGTCTATGCCCTGGAACACCGTCCGGCCCCGTGGATGGGTCTATGCCATGGAACTCCGTCCGGCCCCGTGGATGGGTCTATGCCATGGAACTCCGTCCGGCCCCGTGGATGGGTCTATGCCATGGAACTCCGTCCGGCCCCGTGGATGGGTCTATACCCTGGAACTCCGTCCGGCCCCGTGGATGGGTCTATGCCATGGAACTCTGTCCGGCCCCGTGGATGGGTCTATGCCATGGTACTCCGTCTGGCCCCGTGGATGGGTCTATGCCATGGAACTCCGTCCGGCCCCGTGGATGGGTCTATACCCTGGAACTCCGTCCGGCCCCGTGGATGGGTCTATGCCATGGAACTCCGTCCGGCCCCGTGGATGGGTCTATGCCATGGAACTCCGTCCGGCCCCGTGGATGGGTCTATGCCATGGAACTCCGTCCGGCCCCGTGGATGGGTCTATGCCATGGAACTCCGTCCGGCCCCGTGGATGGGTCTATACCCTGGAACTCCGTCCGGCCCCGTGGATGGGTCTATGCCATGGAACTCTGTCCGGCCCCGTGGATGGGTCTATGCCATGGTACTCCGTCTGGCCCCGTGGATGGGTCTATGCCATGGAACTCCGTCCGGCCCCGTGGATGGGTCTATACCCTGGAACTCCTTCCGGCCCCGTGGATGGGTCTATGCCATGGAACTCCGTCCGGCCCCGTGGATGGGTCTATGCCATGGAACTCCGTCCGGCCCCGTGGATGGGTCTATGCCATGGAACTCCGTCCGGCCCCGTGGATGGGTCTATGCCATGGAACTCCGTCCGGCCCCGTGGATGGGTCTATGCCATGGAACTCCGTCCGGCCCCGTGGATGGGTCTATGCCATGGAACTCCGTCCGGCCCCGTGGATGGGTCTATGCCATGGAACTCCGTCCGGCCCCGTGGATGGGTCTATGCCATGGAACTCCGTCCGGCCCCGTGGATGGGGCTATGCCATGGAGCCAAACAACAGTGCCTATTGTTAACTGAATACAGTGTATTACACGAAGAGTTAACAGCACAAACTTGGCCTAAGTGACACTATAGATCCTTTCACTCACTGTCAAAGTCTTGGTTTGCAGGTCTGCCAGTAGCGCTAGTGTGCTTCATTAGCCTAGTGCTCATATTATGAGGCCAGTCACATGTCTCCCTCTCTCTCTCTCTTTCTCCATTTCCGTATGTATATCAATACATGTAACTAGCTGTGGGGCCTAACATATGACCATTATGCCATTAATTCATGCGTGTTAGAGTTTGTGCTGGTGTGATACCGCGTTCTCCCCTTCCTCCTCTCTCTCTCAGCAGGGAAATGTGGCTAGCAGATTTACTGCAAATCTACACTAATTCCCTTCTCCCTATTCTTTCTCATACCTCTCCTCTCCTCTCCTCTCCTCTCCTCTCCTCTCCTCTCCTCTCCTCTCCTCTCCTCTCCTCTCCTCTCCTCTCCTCTCCTCTCTACTCACTCTCTTCTCCTCTCCTTTCCTACCCTCTCTACTCTCTCCTCTCCTATCATATCCTCTCCTCTGTGCGGTGCAGACAGCTGAGCCACAGACGAGGGCACATGACGTAGATCTGCAAATTCCACCAGCACCACCCTGAATATTAACTATAGGGAGGACACACTCAAGTCTGTACAAAGACACACAATCACACACAATCATACACAACAGGACAAATAAATGATTAGACATCTTATTCTTGATTTACTGCCTCCTCAACCTCCCTCTAAACTCCCCACTGTCCTCTCCTCCACTTCCCTCTAAACTCCCCACTGTCCTCTCCTCCCCACCTCCCTCTAATTCCCCACTGTCCTCTCCTCACCTACTCCCTCTAAACTCCCCACTGTCCTCTCCTCCCCACCTCCCTCTAAACTCCCCACTGTCCTCTCCTCCCCACCTCCCTCTAAACTCCCCACTGCATTCTCCTCCCTCCATCTCAACTCCCCACTGCCCTCTCCTCGCTCCCTCTATCACCTTCCCACTGTCCTCTCTTCCCCTACTCCCTCTAAACTCCCCACTGCCCTCTCCTCGCTCCCTCTCTAAACTCCCCACTGCCCTCTCTTCCCCTACTCCCTCTAAACTCCCCACTGCATTCTCCTCGCTCCCTCTCTCACCTTCCCACTGCCCTCTCTTCCCCTACTCCCTCTAAACTCCCCACTGCCCTCTCTTCCCTCCCTCTCTCAACTCCCCACAGCCCTCTCCTCCCTTCCTCTCAACTCCCCACAGCCCTCTCCTCCCTCCATCTAAACTCCCCACTGCACCTCTCCTCGCTCCCTTACTCAACTCCCCACTGCCATCCCCTCTCCCCTCCTCCTACTTCTGCCCCCTCTCCCGTCATCCTCCTACGTCTCCACCTCCTTCTCCTCCCATTAAGCAACGTCACACGGCTCCTAAACTCCTTTCATACTCTCCATCCCTCTCTCATCCATCTTCCCCTCCTCCTTCTGCTCCTCCCTCTCCTTTCCACGCGGGACTCTATATATCTTTCATTCCCCATCTTACTTACGTATTCCCCCTGAAGTGCGCACACACACACACACGCACACGCACACGCACACGCACACGCACACGCACACGCACACACACACACACACACACACACACACACACACACACACACAGTCATCTGTCAGCGGTGTCAGCTCGGATGGGAACAAGCACCCCCTCTTCTCCCTCCTTTCCACCTCCTCCCTCCTCTTCTCCCTCCTCACCACCTCCTCCCTCCTCTCCATCTCCTCCCTCCTCTCCATCTCCTCCCTCCTCTCCACCTCCCCCCCTCTTGTCACCACCACTTCTCCAGACAGTACCTCAAGCCATCGTGTCAGCCTCTGTATCTAGGACAACCCACTGTAAGCAATACTAAACATCCATCTTTTCCACTGTGCTGTCACGTCAGACACTCCGATAGAGAAGGAGGCTGGAGGAGGATGTATGGTGGGAAGGAAGGAAGAAAGAAAGAAAGGAGGAAGTCTGATGCTATAGTGATGGAGACTGGAGAGAGGCCATAGAAGATACTGTCTCCAGTTGTTGTTGTTGTTGTTTATGTATCTGATATATGATATCTAATATTGTTTTTCATATCAAATAGATATGCAATTTTAATATGAATGCCCCTCTGTCTCCCTCTCTCATTCTGAATTTCATAATTGATGAAATGTAGACAGATATGAAGGAGTGAGACAGGATGTGAACCTCTGTCATGAAGGGGTAGAGGGACGTCTAGTCTGGAGAGCTAGCAGTAGGCCAGACACCACCACAACACTCTCAGAGTTGTCTGGTACAACTTCAAGAGGAATTTCAACTTGTGATATTTTTTTCTCTTCCCCAAGTTTCTCTACCCCCTCTTCTCATCGTAAATTGATGTTTTCCTTTAGTTTGCGATGGATTTACATAGTCAATGGAGATATGTATTTCAGTATTTTCTTCTCTTGCTGCATCCTACATAGAGCCTTATGGGGCCTGGTCAAAAGTAGTGCACTATATACTGTAGGGAATATGGGGCCATTTGGGGAGCATGCTTTCTGTGGCTTGGGAAGCATTTAAGAGACTCAGCCCAAAAGGAGAGTGGGAGAGAAGAGAGATTCTGTGGCTTGGGAAGCATTTAAGAGACTCAGCCCAAAAGGAGAGAGAGAGAGAAAAGGGATTCTGTGGCTTGGGAAGCATTTAAGAGACTCAGCCCAGAAGGAGAGAGAGAGAGAAGGAGAGAGAGAGAGAAGAGAGATTCTGTGGGTCTGTGTGCCACCATTGTAGTACTGGTATCAGATATGTTTATTTTCTTGTCTGGGGGTACAGGGTTCCCAGCTAACACACTTGGTTCCTTGGAAGTTGTAGGAACTTATGTTTTTGGTTTCACATTGACTGTGGGAACGAATCCATATGTTTCCTGAACAGAACAATCAACCATATATTTTTTTAATAACGTTTTTTATAATAATTTTCTTGTGATATCCAATTGCGATCTTGCCTCATCTCTGCAACTCCCTAATGGGCTTGGGAGACGCAAACGTCGAGTCATGCGTCCTCCGAAACATGACCAGACAAAACATGCTTTTTTACACCCGCCCAAATGTGTCAGAGGAAACATATTTCAACTGATGACCAAAGTCAGCATGTATGTACCCGGCCCACCACAAGAGCGCGATGAGCCAAGTAAGAGCGCGATGAGCCGCCCCATCCAAACCCTCCCCTAACCCGGTCGACACTGGGCCAATTGTGCGCCGCCCTATGGGACTCCAGGTCACGGACGGTTGTGACACAGCCTGGGATCGAACCCGGGTCTGTAGTGACGCCTCAAGCACTGCGATGCAGAGCCTTAGACCGCTGCGCCGCTAAACCTTTTTTAAACTTTGTGAGAACAGAAGTGAATATGTCACCTGTTCTGGGAAGTGAATATGTCACCTGTTCTGGGAAGTGAATATGTCACCTGTTCTGGGAAGTGAATATGTCACCTGTTCTGGGAAGTGATTATGTCACCTGTTCTGGGAAGTGAATATGTCACCTGTTATGGGAAGTGAATATGTCACCTGTTCTGGGAAGTGAATATGTCACCTGTTCTGGGAAGTGAATATGTCCCCTGTTCTGGGAAGTGAATATGTCACCTGTTCTGGGAAGTGAATATGTCACCTGTTCTGGGAAGTGAATATGTCACCTGTTCTGGGAAGTGAATATGTCACCTGTTCTGGGAAGTGAATATGTCACCTGTTCTGGGAAGTGATTATGTCACCTGTTCTGGGAAGTGAATATGTCACCTGTTCTGGGAAGTGATTATGTCACCTGTTATGGGAAGTGAATATGTCACCTGTTCTGGGAAGTGAATATGTCACCTGTTCTGGGAAGTGAATATGTCACCTGTTCTGGGAAGTGAATATGTCACCTGTTCTGGGAAGTGAATATGTCACCTGTTCTGGGAAGTGAAAATGTCACCTGTTCTGGGAAGTGAATATGTCACCTGTTCTGGGAAGTGAATATGTCACCTGTTCTGGGAAGTGAAAATGTCACCTGTTCTGGGAAGTGAATATGTCACCTGTTCTGGGAAGTGAATATGTCACCTGTTCTGGGAAGTGAATATGTCACCTGTTCTGGGAAGTGAATATATCACCTGTTCTGGGAAGTGATTATGTCACCTGTTCTGGGAAGTGAATATGTCACCTGTTCTGGGAAGTGAATATGTCACCTGTTCTGGGAAGTGATTATGTCACCTGTTCTGGGAAGTGAATATGTCACCTGTTCTGGGAAGTGAATATGTCACCTGTTCTGGGAAGTGATTATGTCACCTGTTCTGGGAAGTGATTATGTCACCTGTTCTGGGAAGTGAATATGTCACCTGTTCTGGGAAGTGAATATGTCACCTGTTCTGGGAAGTGAATATGTCACCTGTTCTGGGAAGTGAATATGTCACCTGTTCTGGGAAGTGATTATGTCACCTGTTCTGGGAAGTGAATATGTCACCTGTTCTGGGAAGTGATTATGTCACCTGTTCTGGGAAGTGATTATGTCACCTGTTCTGGGAAGTGAAAATGTCACCTGTTCTGGGAAGTGATTATGTCACCTGTTCTGGGAAGTGATTATGTCACCTGTTCTGGGAAGTGAAAATGTCACCTGTTCTGGGAAGTGAATATGTCACCTGTTCTGGGAAGGTTTATTTTTGCGTTGCAGGGAGATTCGGAGAATATTTGACTCTGGTTCCTTAGAGGTTTTCCTGGGAGGTTTTGTCAGAACTCAGAGAATGGAAATGATAGTTAATTTAGAGGTTTTATTAACCCTTTACCCTTATCTACCCTTTACCCTTTACACCTCTCCAAAGTGATTCAAGGCACTTTTATGACTCAAAGATGAGTCTTCAACTATAAGGGGCTTGTTTGAGCTTTCCGAGCTGTGCTGTTGAAGAACAAGAGCAGCACACTGGTTGTTGTTTTGTTTGGAACACAACCTGCATCCCCGCCTTCACACTATTACTGTTGTTGTTTTGTTTGGAACACAACCCTGCATCCCCGCCTTCACACTATTACTGTTGTTGTTTTGTTTGGAACACAACCTGCATCCCCGCCTTCACACTACTACTGTTGTTGTTTTGTTTGGAACACAACCTGCATCCCCGCCTTCACACTACTACTGTTGTTGTTTTGTTTGGAACACAACCTGCATCCCCGCCTTCACACAATTACTGTTGTTGTTTTGTTTGGAACACAACCTGCATCCCCGCCTTCACACAATTACTGTTGTTGTTTTGTTTGGAACACAACCTGCATCCCCACCTTCACACTACTACTGTTGTTGTTTTGTTTGGAACACAACCTGCATCCCTGCCTTCACACTATTACTGTTGTTGTTTTGTTTGGAACACAACCTGCATCCCCGCCTTCACACAATTACTGTTGTTGTTTTGTTTGGAACCCAACCTGCATCCCCGCCTTCACACTACTACTGTTGTTGTTTTGTTTGGAACACAACCTGCATCCCTGCCTTCACACTACTACTGTTGTTGTTTTGTTTGGAACACAACCTGCATCCCCGCCTTCACACTACTACTGTTGTTGTTTTGTTTGGAACACAACCTGCATCCCTGCCTTCACACAACTACTGTTGTTGTTTTGTTTGGAACACAACCTGCATCCCTGCCTTCACACTACTACTGTTGTTGTTTTGTTTGGAACACAACCTGCATCCCCGCCTTCACACTACTACTGTTGTTGTTTTGTTTGGAACACAACCTGCATCCCTGCCTTCACACTACTACTGTTGTTGTTTTGTTTGGAACACAACCTGCATCCCCGCCTTCACACTACTACTGTTGTTGTTTTGTTTGGAACACAACCTGCATCCCTGCCTTCACACAATTACTGTTGTTGTTTTGTTTGGAACACAACCTGCATCCCCGCCTTCACACTACTACTGTTGTTGTTTTGTTTGGAACACAACCTGCATCCCCGCCTTCACACAACTACTGTTGTTGTTTTGTTTGGAACACAACCTGCATCCCTGCCTTCACACTACTACTGTTGTTGTTTTGTTTGGAACACAGCCTGCATCCCCGCCTTCACACTATTACTGTAGTTGTTTTGTTTGGAACACAGCCTGCATCCCCGCCTTCACACTATTACTGTAGTTGTTTTGTTTGGAACACAACCTGCATCCCTGCCTTCACACTACTACTGTTGTTGTTTTGTTTGGAACACAACCTGCATCCCCGCCTTCACACTATTACTGTTGTTGTTTTGTTTGGAACACAACCTGCATCCCCGCCTTCACACTACTACTGTAGTTGTTTTGTTTGGAACACAACCTGCATCCCCGCCTTCACACTATTACTGTAGTTGTTTTGTTTGGAACACAACCTGCATCCCTGCCTTCACACTATTACTGTAGTTGTTTTGTTTGGAACACAACCCTGCATCCCCGCCTTCACACTACTACTGTTGTTGTTTTGTTTGGAACACAACCTGCATCCCCGCCTTCACACTATTACTGTAGTTGTTTTGTTTGGAACACAACCTGCATCCCTGCCTTCACACTATTACTGTAGTTGTTTTGTTTGGAACACAACCTGCATCCCTGCCTTCACACTACTACTGTTGTTGTTTTGTTTGGAACACAACCTGCATCCCTGCCTTCACACTATTACTGTAGTTGTTTTGTTTGGAACACAACCCTGCATCCCTGCCTTCACACTACTACTGTTGTTGTTTTGTTTGGAACACAACCTGCATCCCCGCCTTCACACAATTACTGTTGTTGTTTTGTTTGGAACACAACCTGCATCCCCGCCTTCACACTATTACTGTAGTTGTTTTGTTTGGAACACAACCCTGCATCCCTGCCTTCACACTACTACTGTTGTTGTTTTGTTTGGAACACAACCTGCATCCCTGCCTTCACACTACTACTGTTGTTGTTTTGTTTGGAACCCAACCCTGCATCCCCGCCTTCACACTACTACTGTTGTTGTTTTGTTTGGAACACAACCTGCATCCCCGCCTTCACACTACTACTGTTGTTGTTTTGTTTGGAACACAACCTGCATCCCCGCCTTCACACTACTACTGTTGTTGTTTTGTTTGGAACACAACCTGCATCCCCGCCTTCACACAATTACTGTTGTTGTTTTGTTTGGAACACAACCTGCATCCCTGCCTTCACACAACTACTGTTGTTGTTTACACATTCCAAAACCAGTCCATTATAAATCACAATCTGGGTCAGATGGGCATCATTTGAAAGCTTGTTCTACTGCCAACATGACTAGCTAAGTTATAAAATATGATATTACAGTTTCAGGCTTTCACATGTGAAGTGCATATATGGGTGTTTGGCTTGCTTGTATGACATCAAAGAGGTATTTTTTACTCCTAAGACAGATATGACACATGGAAATACATTTCCTTAGGCATTATTTATGCAAACACATGTTTTTATTTTTTATTGTGACACAGCATCAGTGTGTTTCAAACCTATTAGCTTCTGTTCTCTCTCCATGAATTAGTCCACTGTGCCACCAGGATGGAGCTAGCATGCAACAAAAAAAATCACGCATAGAAAGATGTTAATTGGAGTTAATTTTACCCCATTTTCAAAAGAAACAAGCACTCATTAAGATCAGGTGTGGCCAATTAGTGGGCGTGGCCAACACACCTGAACACACAAGATAGAGCATAGAGAGCATTTTGTTAAGGCTGAGAAAGGAATGTATTCGTTCTCTGAGGTTTCTTGTGGTTTTTATGGAACGTTTTCTCGACGTTCTCAGAACAATTTGACAACATGACTTTAAATAGAACCATGAGTAAACCTGTAGGAAACGTTACGCTGAAGTACTGAGATACCCACATGAGAATGTTTCTTAACATTCTCTGAACTATTTGATAACATTTCCATTGTCAAACCAGTTGGAAAACATTCCTAGAACATTTTTTTTAAATGTATTAAATGTAACCATGTTTGAACTTTAAGCAAATGTTCTGTTAAATGATTGAAATACCAAGAAAACAAAGATATTTTGGTCAGGTTCCTTAAATGTGCAGAGAATGTTCCAAAGCCAAGCAACTATCCAGCAACATTCCCAGAACGTTGTGGGAAGATTGCATGCAAAATAATCATAGGACAACCACTCTCACACCAAGCTCTAAGAAACATATGGTTCTCAGAACGTTGTGCGCTAGCTGGGTGAATTTAGTGTAACACTGTGAGAACAAATAATTTTTATCCTAATATGTATTTTGTTTTCCCAGAGGCAACTCTCTGTCTGCTGTGGTTTAGCTCAGCCGGTTCTAACGCACACACACACACACACACACACACCTCATGTCAGTATACAGCAGGACACAGCTACATCACGGGGGTCCGCTCTTTAATGTCCCTGGCTTTAAATGGCACCCTATTCCCTATATAGGTTACTACTTTAGACCAGATCCCTGTGAGCCCAAGTGCACTACATAGGAAATAGGGTGTGGTTTGGGACGTGCCCTTGGAGGAGGAGGCGAAGGCCTTTCCTGATGGAAGCATTACTCACAAACCATTGAGTTCAATATTTCCCAGCGCTCAATAACCATTACTCTGTTAGGATGCTGCCATCACCGCCAGACGCTAATTCATTTCATTTCATAATTATGGATCGTGTGGCGGCCAGCGGCGGCCAGGCAGAAAGGTCAGGGTGGGTCTGCTGGACAGAGTGGACACAGTGGACTTCATAAAGGACAGGGAGGAACAGAGATGATAGAGAGACAGATTTACAACAGGGGGTGTGCTGACTCACAAACACAAGAGCACTGGTCCGGTTGGGATTCAAATATGCTGGTTGATTTAATAGTGTGAGCAGTGAGTACAGACACGGATAGAGAAACACACAACACAATATATAGCCACGTGCGCACACACACACACACACACACACACACACACACACACACACACACACACACACACACACACACACACACACACACACACACACACACACACACACACACACACACACACACACACACACACACACAGCCTCCCCCTTTATTTCTTTCTTTCTTTCATACCCTCCCTCCCTCCCTCCCTCCCTCCCTCTATTTCCTCTAAGCTGCTGTGTTGAATGGATGGGCACACAGCTGATCAACCCTCAACACTAAAAACACTAAAAACTCTTGATCCTTTTCTCCACTTGAATTTGTCTCGGTTCTTCAGCAGACGCTCACTGGGATTCAAAGCCATGTTTGATTTGCTTGATGCAGATTGACGTACAGTGCCTTCGTAAAGTATTCAGACCCCTTGACTTTTTCCCAAAAATGTAACATAACAGCCATATTCTAAAATGGATTAAATAAACACAAATCCTCAGCAATCTACACACAATACCCCATAATCACAAAGCAGAAACATGTTTTTAGAAATGTTTGTAAATGTATGAAACAAAAAAACAGATATACCTTATTTACATAATTGTTCAGACCCTTTGCTATGATAGTCAAAATTTAGCTCAGGTGCATACTGTTTCCATTGATCATCCTTGAGATGTTTCTACAACTTGATTGGAGTCCACCTGTGGTAAATTCAATTGATTGGACATAATTTGGAAAAGGACACACCTGTCTTTAAAAGGTCCCACAGTTGACAGTGCATGTCAGAGCAAAAACAAAGCCATGAGGTCGAAGGTATTGTCCATAGAGCTCCGAGACAGGATTCTATCGAGGCACAGATCTGGGGAAGGGTAACAGACAATTTCTGCAGCATTGAAGGTCCCCAAGAACACATTGGCCTCCATCATTGTTAAATGGAAGAAGTTTGGAACCACCAAGACTTTTCCGAGAGCTAACAGCCCGGCCAAACTGAACAGCCAGGGAGGTGACAGAGCTGTACTAGAGTTCCTCTGGGGAGATGGGAGAACATTCCAGAAGGACAACCATCTCTGCAGCACTCCACCAATCAGGCCTTTATGGTAGAGTGGCCAGACGGAAGCCACTCCTCAGTAAAAGGCACATGACAGCCCGCTTGTAGTTTGCCTAAATGCACCTAAAGACTCTCAGACCATGAGAAACAAGATTCTTTTGGTTTGATGAAACCAAGATTGAACTCTTTGTCCTGAATGACAAGCGTCACGTCTGGAGGACACATGGCACCATCACTACAGTGAAGCATGGTGGTGGCAGCATCATGCTGTGGGGATGTTTTTCAGCGGCTGGGACTAAGAGACTAGTCAGGATCGAGGCAAAGCTGAACGGAGCAAAGTACAGAGAGGTCCTCGATGAAAACCTGTTTCAAAGCACTCAGGACCTCAGACTGGGGCAAAGGTTCACCTTCCAACAGGACAACGACCCTAAGCACACAGCCAAGACAGCGCAGGAGTGGCTTCGGGACAAGTCTCTGAATTTCCTTGAGTGGCCCAGCCAGAACCTGGATATCAACTCGATCTAACATCTCTGGAGAGACCTGAAAATAGCTGTGCAGCAACGCTCCCCATCCAACCTGACAGAGCTTGAGAGTATTTGCAGAGAAGAATGGGAGAAACTCCCCAAATACAGGTGTGACACGCTTGTAGCGTCATATCCAAGACAACTCAAGGCTGTAATCGCTGCCAAAGGTGCTTCAACAAAGTACTGAGTAAAGGGTCTGAATACTTATGGAAATGTGATAATTATGTTTTACAAACCTGTTTTTGCTTTGTCATTATGGGGTATTGTTTGTAGGTTGTTGAGGGGAAAAAAGGCTGTAACCTAACAACATGTGGAAAAAGTCAAGGGGTCTGAATACTTCCCGAAGGCACTGTGTATGTATAGTGGGGTCCGAAATTATTGACACCCTTGATACACTACATGACCAAAAGTATGTTGACACCTGCTCGTCGAACATCTCTTTCCAAAATCATGGGCATTAATATGGAGTTGGTCCCCTTTTGCTGCTCTAACAGCCTCCACTCTTCTGGGAAGGTTTCCACTGTGTTAGAACATTGCTATGGGGACTTGCTTCCATTCACCCACAAGAGCATTAGTGAGGTCGGCACTGATGTTGGGCGATTAGGCCTGGCTCGCAGTCGGCGTTCCAATTCATCCCTAAGGTGTTCGATGGAGTTGAGGTCAGGGCTCTGTGCAGACCAGGAAAGTTCTTCTACACCGATCTCAACAGAACATTTCTGTATGGACCTCGCTATGTGCACGGCTGTGTGCTCAATTTTATACACCTGTCAGCAATAGGTGTGGCTGAAATAGCCGAAACCACTAATTTGAAGGGGTGTCCACATACTTTTGTATATATAGTGTATAAAAGACTGTAAAAAATAAATATAAAAAATACTGAGCTATATTGTATGCGGTAAAAAAATATATTATATTATTTTATACTAATAGAATTATTCAGAAAAATTGACTTTCTTTCTGTAGTGGTCGAAATGATTGACACCCCTGTTTTCAATACATTTCAATAACTCACCTTGCAAGGACAATGGCACTGAGCCTTTTCCTCAAATGTTTTATGAGTTGGGGACCACATACATAATTCTTCCAGATTTTGATGGCAATAAACCATTTTTGTGTGTATTTTTACATGTTCTTGGGGTTACTGTCTTGAAGATCCACTTGCGGCCATGTTTCAGCCTCCTAGCAGAGGCAACCAGCTTTTTGGCAACAATGTTGTGGTACTGGGTAGAGTTCATGATGTTAGTGACATTAACAAGGGCCTCAGGTTCTTGGGGGCTGTGACCAGGATATGTGTGCATGTGGTGAATCATAGTGAGTCATGGTAGTCTGACAAGGGTTAGAGCCTCCATCCTATCCCCCCCCCCAGGGAGGCGCTGTAGCCGGGTCAGGGTGCCACATTGAGGGCCTGTGGGGGACGGTTGGGGACCATAGCGTGTGGAGGAAAGGGCTGAGGGGTCCGAGGCCTGGCCCTGTCAGCTGGCGTTAGTGGAGCTGTAGGCCTGGGTCAGATCGGAAGGGGGGGGGGGGGGTCAGAGGACCAACAGTAGCACTATCATCACTACCAGGGTCAGACCAGGGGAGGGGCACAGGACCTATAGTAGCACCATCATCACTACCAGGATCAGACCAGGGGAGGGGCACAGGACCTATAGTAGCACCATCATCACTACCAGGATCAGACCAGGGGAGGGGCACAGGACCTATAGTAGCACCATCATCACTACCAGGATCAGACCAGGGGAGGGGCACAGGACCTATAGTAGCACCATCATCACTACCAGGGTCAGACCAGGGGAGGGGCACAGGACCTATAGTAGCACCATCATCACTACCAGGGTCAGACCAGGGGAGGGGCACAGGACCTATAGTAGCACCATCATCACTACCAGGGTCAGACCAGGGGGAGGGGCACAGGACCTATAGTAGCACCATCATCACTACCAAGGTCAGACCAGGGGAGGGGCACATGATCAATAGTAGCACCATCATCACTACCAGGGTCAGACCAGGGGGAGGGGCACAGGACCTATAGTAGCACTATCATCACTACCAGGGTCAGACCAGGGGGAGGGTCACAGGACCTATAGTAGCACCATCATCACTACCAGGGTCAGACCAGGGGGAGGGGCACAGGACCTATAGTAGCACCATCATCACTACCAAGGTCAGACCAGGGGAGGGGCACAGGACCTATAGTAGCACTATCATCACTACCAGGGTCAGACCAGGGGAGGGGCACAGGACCTATAGTAGCACCATCATCACTACCAAGGTCAGACCAGGGGAGGGGCACATGATCAATAGTAGCACCATCATCACTAACAGGCTGGATCACATACTGGCATGGCTCTGCAGGGATGCCCACTTCTGGGGCAAGCAGCTGACTCACTCAAACACTCTCCCATACACATGTGCATACACACACACACACACACACACACACACACACACACACACACACACACACACACACACACACACACACACACACACACACACACACACACACACACACACATGCATAATGCACATGCACTCTGAGATACAGTTAACAAAATCATGCACACAGAATCCTACACATAATCGTTTACAACACACATTCATAGACAGATGCGACCCACACAGAGAAAACACTGACAACACACAAACTGCCAAACTCCCCACTGGTCTTCTCATTGGCTGTTATACTGTATACTCCGCACTGGTCTTCTTATTGGCTGTTATACTGCCATACTCCCCACTGGTCTTCTATTGGCTGTTATACTGCCATACTCCCCACTGGTCTTCTATTGGCTGTTATACTGCCATACTCCCCACTGGTCTTCTATTGGCTGTTATACTGCCATACTCCTCACTGGTCTTCTATTGGCTGTTATACTGTATACTCCTCACTGGTCTTCTCATTGGCTGTTATACTGCATACTCCTCACTGGTCTTCTCATTGGCTGTTATACTGCCATACTCCCCACTGGTCTTCTCATTGGCTGTTATACTGTATACTCCTCACTGGTCTTCTCATTGGCTGTTATACTGTATACTCCCCACTGGTCTTCTCATTGGCTGTTATACTGTATACTCCCCACTGGTCTTCTCATTGGCTGTTATACTACCATACTCCCCACTGGTCTTCTATTGGCTGTTATACTGCCATACTCCCCACTGGTCTTCTATTGGCTGTTATACTGCCATACTCCTCACTGGTCTTCTATTGGCTGTTATACTGTATACTCCTCACTGGTCTTCTCATTGGCTGTTATACTGCATACTCCTCACTGGTCTTCTCATTGGCTGTTATACTGCCATACTCCTCACTGGTCTTCTCATTGGCTGTTATACTGTATACTCCTCACTGGTCTTCTCATTGGCTGTTATACTGTATACTCCCCACTGGTCTTCTCATTGGCTGTTATACTGCATACTCCTCACTGGTCTTCTCATTGGCTGTTATACTGTATACTCCCCACTGGTCTTCTCATTGGCTGTTATACTGTATACTCCCCACTGGTCTTCTCATTGGCTGTTATACTGTATACTCCCCACTGGTCTTCTATTGGCTGTTATACTGCCATACTCCCCACTGGTCTTCTCATTGGCTGTTATACTGCCATACTCCCCACTGGTCTTCTCATTGGCTGTTATACTGCCATACTCCCCACTGGTCTTCTATTGGCTGTTATACTGCATACTCCCCACTGGTCTTCTCATTGGCTGTTATACTGCCATACTCCCCACTGGTCTTCTATTGGCTGTTATACTACCATACTCCTCACTGGTCTTCTCATTGGCTGTTATACTACCATACTCCCCACTGGTCTTCTATTGGCTGTTATACTGTATACTCCTCACTGGTCTTCTCATTGGCTGTTATACTACCATACTCCTCACTGGTCTTCTCATTGGCTGTTATACTGCCATACTCCCCACTGGTCTTCTATTGGCTGTTATACTGCATACTCCTCACTGGTCTTCTATTGGCTGTTATACTGCCATACTCCTCACTGGTCTTCTATTGGCTGTTATACTGTATACTCCTCACTGGTCTTCTATTGGCTGTTATACTGCCATACTCCTCACTGGTCTTCTATTGGCTGTTATACTGCCATACTCCTCACTGGTCTTCTATTGGCTGTTATACTATCATACTCCTCACTGGTCTTCTATTGGCTGTTATACTGCATACTCCTCACTGGTCTTCTATTGGCTTATATACTGCCATGCTCCTCACTGGTCTTCTATTGGCTGTTATACTGCCATACTCCCCACTGGTCTTCTATTGGCTGTTATACTGCCATACTCCTCACTGGTCTTCTATTGGCTGTTATACTGCATACTCCTCACTGGTCTTCTATTGGCTGTTATACTATCATACTACTCACTGGTCTTCCATTGGCTGTTATACTGCATACTCCTCACTGGTCTTCTATTGGCTGTTATACTGCCATACTCCTCACTGGTCTTCTATTGGCTGTTATACTGCATTCTCCTGACTGGTCTTCTATTGGCTGTTATACTGCCATACTCCTCACTGGTCTTCTATTGGCTGTTATACTGGCATACTCCTCACTGGTCTTCTATTGGCTGTTATACTGCATACTCCTCACTGGTCTTCTATTGGCTGTTATACTGCCATACTCCTCACTGGTCTTCTATTGGCTGTTATACTGCATACTCCTCACTGGTCTTCTATTGGCTGTTATACTGCCATACTCCTCACTGGTCTTCTATTGGCTGTTATACTACCATACTCCTCACTGGTCTTCTATTGGCTGTTATACTGCATACTCCTCACTGGTCTTCTATTGGCTGTTATACTGCCATACTCCTCACTGGTCTTCTATTGGCTGTTATACTGCCATACTCCCCACTGGTCTTCTATTGGCTGTTATACTGCATACTCCTCACTGGTCTTCTATTGGGTGTTATACTGCCATACTCCTCACTGGTCTTCTTATTGGCTGTTATACTGCCATGCTCCTCACTGGTCTTCTATTGGCTGTTATACTGCATACTCCTCACTGGTCTTCTATTGGCTGTTATACTGCCATACTCCTCACTGGTCTTCTATTGGCTGTTATACTGCCATACTCCCCACTGGTCTTCTATTGGCTGTTATACTGCCATACTCCCCACTGGTCTTCTTATTGGCTGTTATACTGCCATACTCCCCACTGGTCTTCTATTGGCTGTTATACTGCCATACTCCCCACTGGTCTTCTATTGGCTGTTATACTGCATACTCCCCACTGGTCTTCTCATTGGCTGTTATACTGCCATACTCCTCACTGGTCTTCTATTGGCTGTTATACTGCATACTCCCCACTGGTCTACTCATTGGCTGTTATACTGCCATACTCCTCACTGGTCTACTCATTGGCTGTTATACTGCCATGCTCCTCACTGGTCTTCTATTGGCCGTTATACTGCATACTCCCCACTGGTCTACTCATTGGCTGTTATACTGCCATACTCCCCACTGGTCTTCTATTGGCTGTTATACTGCCATGCTCCTCACTGGTCTTCTATTGGCTGTTATACTGCATACTCCTCACTGGTCTTCTATTGGCTGTTATACTGCCATACTCCCCACTGGTCTTCTATTGGCTGTTATACTGCCATACTCCCCACGGGTCTTCTTATTGGCTGTTATACTGCCATACTCCCCACTGGTCTTCTATTGGCTGTTATACTGCATACTCCCCACTGGTCTTCTCATTGGCTGTTATACTGCCATGCTCCTCACTGGTCTTCTATTGGCTGTTATACTGCCATACTCCTCACTGGTCTTCTATTGGCTGTTATACTGCATACTCCCCACTGGTCTTCTCATTGGCTGTTATACTGCCATACTCCCCACTGGTCTTCTATTGGCTGTTATACTGCCATACTCCTCACTGGTCTTCTATTGGCTGTTATACTGCATACTCCTCACTGGTCTTCTATTGGCTGTTATACTGCATACTCCTCACTGGTCTTCTATTGGCTGTTATACTGCCATGCTCCTCACTGGTCTTCTATTGGCTGTTATACTGCCATGCTCCTCACTGGTCTTCTATTGGCTGTTATACTGCATACTCCTCACTGGTCTTCTATGGGCTGTTATACTGCATACTCCTCACTGGTCTTCTCATTGGCTGTTATACTACCATACTCCTCAATGGTCTTCTATTGGCTGTTATACTGCCATGCTCCTCACTGGTCTTCTATTGGCTGTTATACTGCCATACTCCTCACTGGTCTTCTATTGGCTGTTTTACTGCATACTCCCCACTGGTCTTCTATTGGCTGTTACACTGCCATACTCCTCACTGGTCTTCTATTGGCTGTTATACTGCATACTCCTCACTGGTCTTCTATTGGCTGTTATACTGCATACTCCTCACTGGTCTTCTATTGGCTGTTATACTGCCATGCTCCTCACTGGTCTTCTATTGGCTGTTATACTGCCATGCTCCTCACTGGTCTTCTATTGGCTGTTATACTGCATACTCCTCACTGGTCTTCTATTGGCTTATATACTGCCATGCTCCTCACTGGTCTTCTATTGGCTGTTATACTGCCATACTCCCCACTGGTCTTCTATTGGCTGTTATACTGCATACTCCTCACTGGTCTTCTCATTGGCTGTTATACTGCCATACTCCTCACTGGTCTTCTATTGGCTGTTATACTGCATACTCCTCACTGGTCTACTCATTGGCTGTTATACTGCCATACTCCTCACTGGTCTACTCATTGGCTGTTATACTGCCATACTCCTCACTGGTCTTCTATTGGCTGTTATACTGCATACTCCTCACTGGTCTACTCATTGGCTGTTATACTGCCATACTCCTCACTGGTCTTCTATTGGCTGTTATACTGCATACTCCTCACTGGTCTACTCATTGGCTGTTATACTGCCATACTCCTCACTGGTCTTCTATTGGCTGTTATACTGCATACTCCTCACTGGTCTACTCATTGGCTGTTATACTGCCATACTCCTCACTGGTCTTCTATTGGCTGTTATACTGCCATACTCCTCACTGGTCTTCTATTGGCTGTTATACTGCATACTCCCCACTGGTCTTCTATTGGCTGTTATACTGCCATACTCCTCACTGGTCTTCTATTGGCTGTTATACTGCATACTCCTCACTGGTCTTCTATTGGCTGTTATACTGCATACTCCTCACTGGTCTTCTATTGGCTGTTATACTGCCATGCTCCTCACTGGTCTTCTATTGGCTGTTATACTGCCATGCTCCTCACTAGTCTTCTATTGGCTGTTATACTGCATACTCCTCACTGGTCTTCTATTGGCTTATATACTGCCATGCTCCTCACTGGTCTTCTATTGGCTGTTATACTGCCATACTCCCCACTGGTCTTCTATTGGCTGTTATACTGCATACTCCTCACTGGTCTTCTCATTGGCTGTTATACTGCCATACTCCTCACTGGTCTTCTATTGGCTGTTATACTGCATACTCCCCACTGGTCTACTCATTGGCTGTTATACTGCCATACTCCTCACTGGTCTACTCATTGGCTGTTATACTGCATACTCCTCACTGGTCTTCTATTAGCTGTTATACTGCCATGCTCCTCACTGGTCTTCTATTGGCTGTTATACTGCCATACTCCCCACTGGTCTTCTATTGGCTGTTATACTGCATACTCCTCACTGGTCTTCTCATTGGCTGTTATACTGCCATACTCCTTACTGGTCTTCTATTGGCTGTTATACTGCATACTCCCCACTGGTCTTCTATTGGCTGTTATACTGCCATACTACTCAATGGTCTTCTATTGGCTGTTATACTGCATACTCCTCACTGGTCTTCTATTGGCTGTTATACTGCCATACTCCTCACTGGTCTTCTCATTGGCTGTTATACTGCCATGCTCCTCACTGGTCTTCTATTGGCTGTTATACTGCCATGCTCCTCACTGGTCTTCTATTGGCTGTTATACTGCATACTACCCACTGGTCTACTCATTGGCTGTTATACTGCCATACTCCTCACTGGTCTACTCAATGGCTGTTATACTGCATACTACCCACTGGTCTACTCATTGGCTGTTATACTGCCATACTCCTCACTGGTCTTCTATTGGCTGTTATACTGCTAACTCCTCACTGGTCTTCTATTGGCTGTTATACTGCATACTCCTCACTGGTCTTCTATTGGCTGTTATACTGCATACTCCTCACTGGTCTTCTATTGGCTGTTATACTGCCATGCTCCTCACTGGTCTTCTATTGGCTGTTATACTGCATACTACCCACTGGTCTACTCATTGGCTGTTATACTGCTAACTCCTCACTGGTCTTCTATTGGCTGTTATACTGCATACTACCCACTGGTCTACTCATTGGCTGTTATACTGCCATGCTCCTCACTGGTCTTCTCATTGGCTGTTATACTGCATACTCCTCACTGGTCTTCTATTGGCTGTTATACTGCATACTCCTGAAGTAGGGCATAAAATGGCACCGGGAAGAAATGGCAAAAGTTTTACGGGCGCCCAACCAATTGTGCTACTATGTGGGGTTTTTTGCGTTATTTGTAACTTACTTTGTACATAATGTTTCTGCAACTGTATCTTACGGCAAAAATGAGCTTCTGGATATCAGGACAGCGGTCACTCACCTCGGATTAGACAAAGATTTTTTCTTCAACAAGCAGGACACACAGAACATTCTCCAAACACCCGACAAGGCCAACATCCCCGTTATTGGCAAGAGGAAGAAACACAGGTACAGAGGACACAGAGGGGGTGCCTTGTGAGGACCCGTAGAAGGCTAGTGGGAAAGCTGCCGTTACCGTCAATATTACTCACCAACGTGCCATCATTGGACAATAAATGAGACGAGGTACGATCACGAATATCCTACCAACGGGACATGAAAAACTGTCATATTCTATGTTTCACGGAATCGTGGCTGAATGACGACATGGATATTCAGCTAGCGGGATATACCCTGCACCGGCAAGATAGAACAGCACACTCCGGTAAGACGAGTGGGCGCAGGCTGTGCATATTTGTAAAAAACAGCTGGTGCACGAAATCTAAGGAAGTCTCTAGATTTTGCTCGCCTGAAGTAGAGTATAATGTGATAAATTGCAGGCCACACTACTTGCCTAGAGAGTTCTCAGCTATACTTTTCATGGCTGTTTATTTACCACCACAATCAGATGCTGGCACTAAGACCGCACTCAGTCAGCTGTATAAGGAAATAAGCAAACAGGAAACCACTCACCCTGAGGCGGCGCTCCTAGTGGCCGGAGACTTTAATGCAGGGAAACTTAAATCAGTTCTACCAAATTTCTATCAACATGTTAAATGTGCAACCAGAGGGAAAGAAATTCTAGATCACCTGTACTCCACATACAGAGACGCGTACAAAGCTCTCCCTCGCCCTCCATTTGGTAAATCTGACCACAACTCTATCCTCCTGATTCCTGCTTACAAGCAAAAATTAAAGCTGGAAGCACCAGCGACTCGGTCTATGAAAAAGTGGTCAGATGAAGCAGATGCTAAACTACAGGACTGTTTTGCTATCACAGACTTGTCACGAACTTCAAAATGAGCGGACCAAGGCGCAGCGTGCATTGAGTTCCACATCTTTTTAATACAAAGTGAAACTAGAAACAAAACAACAAAACTTACAAAGAACTTGAAGACGTAGTGCCCAAACACACTAACACAAACAATATCCCACTAAGCAGGTGGGAGATAGGGCTTACCAAATATGATCCCCAATTAAAGGCAACGATTACCAGCTGCCTCCAATTGGGCACCATACAAAACCACCAACATAGAAATACACATTCTAGAACACCCCCCTAGTCACATCCTGACCTAAACCAGTAAAGAGAATCCAAGGGCTCTCTATGGTCAGGGCGTGACTGGAACATGTTCCGGGATTCTTCCGATGGCATTGAGGAGTACACCTCATCTGTCAATGGCTTCATCAATAAGTGCATCGAGGACGTCGTCCCCACAGTGACTGTGGGTACATACCCCAACCAGAAGCCATGGATTACAGGCAACATTCGCACTGAGTTAAAGGATAGAACTGCCGCTTTCAAGGTGCGGGACTCTAACCCGGAAGCTTACAAGAAATCCTGCAATGCCCTGCGACGAACCATCAAACAGGCAAAGCGTCAATACAGGGCTAAGATTGAATCATACTACACCGGCTCTGATGCTCGTCTTATGTGACAGAGCTTGCAAACTATTACAGACTACAAAGGGAAGCACAGCCGCGAGATGCCCAGTGACACGAGCCTACCAGACGAGCTAAATCACTTCTATGCTCGCTTCGAGGCAAGCAACACTGAGGCATGCATGAGAGCATCAGCTGTTCCGGACGACTGTGTGATCACGCTCTCCGTAGCCGACGTGAGTAAGACCTTTAAACAGGTCAACATTCACAAGGCTGCAGGGCCAGACGAATTACCAGGACGTGTGCTCCGGGCATGTGCTGACCAACTGACAGGTGTCTTCACTGACATGTTCAACATGTCCCTGATTGAGTCTGTAATACCAACATGTTTCAAGCAGACCACCATAGTCCCTGTGCCCAAGAACACTAAGGCAACCTGCCTAAATTATTACAGACCTGTAGCACTCACGTCACGTGAAGTATAGCACTCACGTGAAGTGCTTTGAAAGGCTGGTAATGGCTCACATTAACACCATTATCCCAGAAACCCTAGACCCACTCCAATTTGCATACCGCCCAAACAGATCCACAGATGATGCAATCTCTATTGCACTCCACACTGCCCTTTCCCACCTGGACAAAAGGAACACTTTTGTGCGAATGCTATTCATTGATTACAGCTCAGCGTTCAACACCATAGTACCCTCAAAGCTCTTCATTAAGCTAAGGATCCTGGGACTAAACACCTCCCTCTGCAACTGGATCCTGGACTTCCTAACGGGCCGCCTCAAGGTGGTGTGGGTAGGTAGCAACACATCCCCCATGCTGATCCTCATCACGGGAGCCCCCCAGGGTGCGTGCTCAGTCCCCTTCTGTACTCCCTGTTCACCCATGACTGCATGGCCAGGCACGACTCCAACACCATCATTAAGTTTGCAGATGACATACCAGTGGTAGGACTGATCACCGACAACGACGGGACAGTCTATAGGGAGGAGGTCAGAGACCTGGCCGGGTGGTGCCAGAATAACAACCTATCCCTCAAAATAACCAAGACTAAGGAGAGGAAAAGGAGGACCGCGCACGCCCCCATTCTCATCGACGGGTCTGTAGTGGAGCAGGTTGAGAGCTTCAAGTTCCTTGGTGTCCACATCACCAACAAACTAGAATGGTCCAAACACACCAAGACAGTCGTGAAGAGGGCACGGCAAAGCCTATTCCCCCTCAGGAAACTAAAAAGATTTGTCATGGGTCCTGAGATCCTCAAAAGGTTCTACAGCTGCAACATTGAGAGCATCCTGACCTGTTGCATCACTGCCTGGTACGACAATTGCTCGGCCTCCGACTGCAAGGCACTACAGAGGGTACGGCCCAGTACATCACTGTGGCTAAGCTGCCTGCCATCCAGGACCTCTACACCAGGCGGTGTCAGGGGAAGGCCCTAAAATTTGTCAAAGACCCCAGCCAAGCGGTACCGGCGTGCCAAGTCTAGGACAAAAATGCATCTCAACAGTTTTTACCCCTAAGCCATAAGACTCCTGAACAGGTAATCAAATGGCTACCCGGACAATTTGCATTGTGTACCCCCCCCAACCCCTCTTTTACGCTGCTGCTTCTCACTGTTTATCATATATGCATAGTCACTTTAACTATACATTCATGTACATACTACCTCAATTGGGCCGACCAACCAGTGCTCCCGACCAAACATTAGATAGCTAACCGAGCTATCTGCATTGTGTTCCACCCGCCAACCCCTCTTTTACGCTACTGCTACTCTCTGTTAATCATATATGCATAGTCACTTTAATCATATCTACATGTACATACTACCTCAATCAGCCTGACTAACCGGTGTCTGTATGTAGCCTCGCTAATTTTATAGCCTCACTACTGTTTTTCACTGTCTTTTTACTGTTATTTTTATTTCCTTACTTACCTATTGTTCACCTAATACCTTTTTTGCACTATTGGTTAGAGCCTGTAAGTAAGCATTTCACTGTAAGGTCTACACCTGTTGTATTCGGTCCACGTGACAAATAAACTTTGATTTGATTAGATTTTCTAATAAGGTTATGGATTGGTGTGAGCATTTGATTCCCATTGGTGTGATTCTATTGAGAGCCGCTGTTTTATATCCTCTACATGTCAGATTTAGGCTATTTACATCCTTCACACAGGCAAATGGTTATTGATTCCAGCAATGAAATATGGGGGAGCTGAATCTAATTAAAAACATAAAGGGAAGAGGAGGGGGAGGAGGGAGGGAGAGAGAGGGAGAGTGTTTTTGTGTACGTGTGCTTGAATATGTGCATATGTTTATATGTGGGTGTGTTCTCTCTCTCTCTCTCTCTCTCTCTCTCTCTCTCTCTCTCTCTCTCTCTCTCTCTCTCTCTCTCTCTCTCTCTCTCTCTCTCTCAATCTCACACTGATGACTGACATCTTCTCTGACTCTTCCTGCATTAAAGCATTTCCCCAGACATGTCCTGGTTCAGATGAAGGCTGTGTGATGCTAATAGAAATATTGAAGCTTGGCAGGAAGGTTCTAGAACCCTCTTCCTTAATGATCTCCACCATATGCTCCATCCCCCTGTTCTGCATGGGTGCCTCCCTCCCTCCCTCCCTCCCTCCCTCCCTCCCTCCCTCCCTCCCTCCCTCCCTCCCTCCCTCCCTCCCTCCCTCTCACTCTCACTCTCACTCTCACTCTCACTCTCTCCCTCCTTTTCTTTCTCTTTCTCTCCCTTTATTCCGCAATCCCTCCCTCTCTTCCTCTATCTCTCTCTCCCTCCCTCCTTTCCACCACCCCAGGATCAGAAAACCCCCCCAGCACCCCCCCCTTCTCTCCCTCCCTGCTACATTAGCTACAAACCTAATTTTCCCACAAAGAGAAGCCATGGGCTGAAAATTGGCTGGGAGGAGTCATTAAACCCTCATCTCACCCTTCTCCTCCCCCTCCTCCCCCATGACACCCTCCGTTATACAAATGACCACCCCACCTGAGTCGGTGATGGCAGATATCGTCCCACCGCCTGCTGAGAAATGATTGGAGCGATGAGGGTGCTAATGCTGCGGAATAGTGGTGGTGTGTGTGAGAGTGTGTGTGTGTGTTGAGCTGGTAATTGATGGTGACTGGTCAAGACGCATGGTCGAGGCCAGGGGGGAGAGAGGGAGGGAGGGAGGGAGGGAGGGAGAGGTGAAGAAAGAGGGAGGGAGAGAGGGAGGGAGGGGGGAGGTGAAGAAAGAGGGAGGGAGAGAGGGAGGGAGGGGGGAGGTGAAGATAGATGGAGGGTGGGAGAGAGGGAGGGGGAGAGGGGGGAAGTAAAGAAAGAGGGAGGGAGAGAGAGAAGGGGGAGGGTAGGGGAGGTGAAAAAAGAGGCATGGTAGGAGGGGGGAAGGAGGGAGGATGGTAGAGGTGAAGGAAGAGGGATTGAGGTAGGGAGGGAGGGAGTTAAGTAGAGGTGAAGGAAGAGGGATTGAGGTAGGGAGGGAGGGAGTTAGGTAGAGGTAAAGGAGAGGGATGGTAGGAGGGAGAGAGGGAGGGAGAGAGAGGGAGAGAGAGGGAGAGTGTGAGGTGAATAAAGAGGGTGTGTCGGTGGAGTCAGACTGTGAACATGAAGGATAAGGTGTGGTACCAGACTGTGAACATGAAGGATAAGGTGTGGTACCAGAATGTGAACATGAAGGATAAGGTGTGGTACCAGACTGTGAACATGAAGGATAAGGTGTGGTACCAGACTGTGAACATGAAGGATAAGGTGTGGTACCAGACTGTGAACATGAAGGATAAGGTGTGGTACCAGACTGTGAACATGAAGGATAAGGTGTGGTACCAGACTGTGAACATGAAGGATAAGGTGTGGTGTCAGACTGTGAACATGAAGGATAAGGTGTGGTACCAGACTGTGAACATGAAGGATAAGGTGTGGTACCAGACTGTGAACATGAAGGATAAGGTGTGGTACCAGACTGTGAACATGAAGGATAAGGTGTGGTGTCAGACTGTGAACATGAAGGATAAGGTGTGGTACCAGACTGTGAACATGAAGGATAAGGTGTGGTGTCAGACTGTGAACATGAAGGATAAGGTGTGGTACCAGACTGTGAACATGAAGGATAAGGTGTGGTACCAGACTGTGAACATGAAGGATAAGGTGTGGTACCAGGAACCTGGCTGACTTTAGACCTGCTGCTCAAATGAGAAGGAGTTATTGGAAGCATACCTGGGCGCCTGCCACAGAGGGGTTGGAGGAGGCATCCAATCATTACAACGTGATCGGGGTCACGACACTCCAACCTGTCTATGTTTACTTCTGTGTCTCTGTCTGGAAGGGGGCCCACGTTTGACCCCCTTAAATGTCTTTCTAATGGAAATGAGGACATTGTTTTCAGAGTGTAGTGTAGTATGGGTTATCTGCTCTTACCTTTAGGATTACGTTTGTCTGTGGTTTTCTATCAACTGGATGGCGATGGTGTTCTCTGACTCTGGCCTGGAATCCTACAGCAACAGGTCCAACTGCATTGAGAACAGCCAAGCAGAGCCACAGCTGTATCTGCACAGCTCCACACACAGCTCCAATACTGCAGTGTAGGGTCACATTGGACTGTGGTTCATTTGAAGAGAGTGTGAGTAGCTGTGTTACCCTGTCAGCAGCACCACGTAGCTCTGTGAGGAAGGCTTTAGAGAGGGAGGTGGGATGGTAGCTAGGCTTCCTCCACAATAGCAAGGATTCTCAGAACATTCATAACATGCTTTGTTCTGTTACGTATTCACACTTTATGATTGCATTTGTCAAACGTTATCTCTGTATTGCATGTATGGTATGATTGACTGTTTTCCTACCTTGTGCAATACCAAGACAGATCCTAACAACCGTGATGGATGGCAATGACACTTCCTGACTCTGGCTCTCAATCACTTCAACAGGTCTCTGTTTCAGAATATTCAAGACACAGCTACAACTGTTACAAATCCACACAGCTCCAGGCTAGTAGTCTGACTATTACAGTATAGAGTCACTCTGGACCGTTATGTATTTGAAGAGAGTCTTTACAGTATAGAGTCACTCTGGACCGTCATGTATTTGAAGAGAGGCTTTACAGTATAGAGTCACTCTGGATCATCATGTATTTGAAGAGAGTCTTTACAGTATAGAGTCCCTCTGGACCGTCACGTATTTGAAGAGAGTCTTTACAGTATAGAGTCACTCTGGACCATCATGTATTTGAAGAGAGTCTTTACAGTATAGAGTCCCTCTGGACCGTCACGTATTTGAAGAGAGTCTTTACAGTATAGAGTCACTCTGGACCGTCATGTATTTGAAGAGAGTCTTTACAGTATAGAGTCACTCTGGACCGTCATGTATTTGAAGAGAGTCTTTACAGTATAGAGTCACTCTGGACCGTCATGTATTTGAAGAGAGTCTTTACAGTATAGAGTCCCTCTGGACCGTCATGTATTTGAAGAGAGTCTTTACAGTATAGAGTCACTCTGGACCGTCATGTATTTGAAGAGAGTCTTTACAGTGTAGAGTCACTCTGGACCGTCACGTATTTGAAGAGAGTCTTTACAGTATAGAGTCACTCTGGATCATCATGTATTTGAAGAGAGTCTTTACAGTATAGAGTCACTCTGGACCATCATGTATTTGAAGAGAGTCTTTACAGTATAGAGTCACTCTGGACCGTCATGTATTTGAAGAGAGTCTTTACAGTATAGAGTCCCTCTGGACCGTCATGTATTTGAAGAGAGTCTTTATAGTATAGAGTCACTCTGGACCGTCATGTATTTGAAGAGAGTCTTTACAGTATAGAGTCACTCTGGACCGTCACGTATTTGAAGAGAGTCTTTACAGTATAGAGTCACTCTGGACCGTCATGTATTTGAAGAGAGTCTTTACAGTATAGAGTCACTCTGGACCGTCATGTATTTGAAGAGAGTCTTTACAGTGTAGAGTCACTCTGGACCGTCACGTATTTGAAGAGAGTCTTTACAGTATAGAGTCACTCTGGATCATCATGTATTTGAAGAGAGTCTTTACAGTATAGAGTCACTCTGGACCGTCATGTATTTGAAGAGAGTCTTTACAGTATAGAGTCCCTCTGGACCGTCATGTATTTGAAGAGAGTCTTTACAGTATAGAGTCCCTCTGGACCGTCATGTATTTGAAGAGAGTCTTTACAGTATAGAGTCACTCTGGACCATCATGTATTTGAAGAGAGTCTTTACAGTATAGAGTCACTCTGGACCGTCACGTATTTGAAGAGAGTCTTTACAGTATAGAGTCACTCTGGACCGTCACGTATTTGAAGAGAGTCTTTACAGTATAGAGTCACTCTGGACCGTCATGTATTTGAAGAGAGTCTTTACAGTATAGAGTCCCTCTGGACCGTCATGTATTTGAAGAGTCTTTACAGTATAGAGTCACTCTGGACCGTCATGTATTTGAAGAGAGCCGAAGTAGGTTTGTTTCTCTGTCAGCAGCAGTCCCTAGCTCTGTGAGGGGGGATTTAAAGAGATAATGATGATAATGATGATGATGAGGGTGAGGGTGTTGAGATGACAGTTAGACAGGCAGGCTTTGTCCTGGTAGACAGAGAGAACAGTAATGATAAGATTAGCTAAGACCCGTCACGGACGCATGTAGCTCACATATTTAGTCAGTGGACAAAAAACAACTAAAGCGACTAAATATTTACCAAGGAGCCTCCATTCCTAGCAAACAACACAATGAGAGGTGATGCATGACCTTACTCCGTTAAATAACAGCTGTTCTGTGAAATGCTGCACAGCAGATCTCTTCAGAATAAATCTCCTCAAATCAAGGTTCTTAGCATGACGTCATCATGGACCTTATAGCAGTGCTCTCTTTGCATCAGGCATGTTAGTTAGCTAGAGGACACGCGTGTTCTGTTAGTTCTAATGGGGACACGTATGTTGTATTGGTTCTGTTAGCAGGGCGTGCAGCCAGGTCACCTGTGATACGGGTCAGTATTCCACGTCCATCCATGTCTGAAGATGATCCATGCCCCCAGCTTACCTTTATTTAAGGTATCTGTGACCAACAGATGCATATCTGTATTCCCATGTAAAATCCATAGATTCGGGCCTAATTCATTTATTTCAATTGACTGACTTCCTTATATGAATTGTTGCATGTTGCGTTAATATTTTTGTTCAGTATATTTCTATCTTTGCCCACTATCAGTCTTCCAAGTCAAATGCAAATCTAGACCTAGAACTCCCCACCGTTCTGCTGCGCTACTGTAGCTAAAGTATCCGATTGTTAACCACCATTTGCTATCGACTCGCCACCTCACACCGCTGCTCTGCTTTCATCCAGTGTGGCTCCGGTCAGCCACTAAATCGTTGGACAGTTACACACTGTTACACTCATAAACCTGTCAACTGACCCCCATACAGGTCAACAGGAGGCTCTACAGAAGTGAATTGGACACATCTTTTCCCACTTCATGAAAAAGGGTTTCCTCTCTTAACTGGGCGAACGGAGGTGAATGAGATTATGGGTAATCCGGAGGTGAATGAGATTATGGGTAATCCGGAGGTGAATGAGATTATGGGTAATCTTGTGCGGGACACATGGAGGGCGTCAACCCCTGGGAAAAGGCTTTTGGTGGTGGTTGAGTCGTGGAGGCGGAGATGAAAGACCTCAGGGTCACACACACGCACACGCACACGCACACGCACACGCACACACACACACATACACAGACACACACACACACACACAGACACACACACACACACGCACACACACACACACACACACACGCACACGCACACACGCACACACGCACACACGCACACACGCACACACGCACACACGCACACACAGGCACACTCACACAGGCACACACAGGCACACAGGCACACAGGCACACAGGCACACAGGCACACAGGCACACACACACACACACACAGGCACACAGGCACACAGGCACACACACACACACACACACACACACACACACACACACACACACACACACACACACACACACACACACACACACACACACACACACACACACACACACACTACTAAGAATACCATGAACACTTTACATTCAGAACAGTATGACTAAAACAAGTATCACATCCTGTCTCACTGTGAATGGTTGTTTCATCAAAGGAGAGCAGGACGAGAAGAAACATGAAGAACTTAACAAGGACAGAGAGGAAAGTGGAGGATCAATCTAGTAATGAGAGAGACGTGGAGAGATAAGTAGAAAGAGGTAGGAGAGAGGTGGAGAGTGGAAGAGAGAGGGAGAGGTAGAGAGAGAGGTAGGAGAGAGGTGGAGAGAGGAAGAGAGAGGGAGAGGTAGAGAGAGAGGTAGGAGAGAGGTGGAGAGAGGGAGAGATAGAGAGAGAGGTAGAGAGAGGTGGAGAGAGGAAGAGAGAGGGAGAGGTAGAGAGAGAGGTAGGAGAGAGGTGGAGAGAGGGAGAGGTAGAGAGGTAGGAGAGAGGTGGAGAAAGGAAGAGAGAGGGAGAGGTAGGAGAGAGGTGGAGAGATAAGTAGAGAGAGAGGTAGGAGAGAGGTGGAGAGAGGGAGAGGTAGAGAGAGAGGTAGGAGAGAGGAAGAGAGAGGGAGAGGTAGAGAGAGGGAGAGGTAGGAGAGAGGTGGAGAGAGGTAGAGAGAGGTAGAGAGAGAGAGAGGTAGAGAGCCTTTATCTCAGATCACAAGTGGCTCTCAGATGGGCTCTACCAATGTCTCAGTAAATAACCACACACACACACACACACACACACACACACACACACACACACACACACACACACACACACACACACACACACACACACACACACACACACACACACACACACACACACACAGTTGACAGCAGAAGCAATTTTTTGTCCTTGTCCAATAAATTGGGTGAGAGAATAAAGTCGTAAATGAATTGTGGTGTTTGCGGTTCACTAATACAGTAATACACTAATACAGTAATACACTAATACAGTAATACACTAATACAGTAATACACTAATACACTAATACAGCCTTGCTGATGTTTAACCTTCATTTAACTAGGCAAGTCAGTTTAGAACAAATTCTTATTTACAACATTCACATCACAGCCAGATGTTAAGCTGCCTGGATTCAAACCAGGGACTGTAGTGACGGCTCTTGCGCTGAGATGCAATGCCTTAGACCGCTGCGCCACTCGGGAGCCACTCAGAAAACTGGATTATCTCACTGAAAACTGTGCTTTCAACCCCCGGTCAACATGTATATTGGAATGGGAGAGGGGGCATAGAGAATATAGTCCACACAACATCAAGACATCCAAAGGGGGCTACTATTACTGTAACTTATTACTGTATCATTCATTTAATGAAGTGTCATTTAGTCCCACATACATACATTATACAGCCTCAGTCATCAAAGTGAGTGGTAGAAATGAATCTAGTACAGAGGCAAGACATTGTGGCATTGGGACCTGTAATGCTGTATTGCTGAGGGAAGAATTCCCCCAGAACTCTACTGTTATATTGCTGAGAAGGAAGATTTCCCCCAGAACTCTACTGTTATATTGCTGAGAAGGAAGAATTCCCCCAGAACTCTACTGTTATATTGCTGAGAAGGAAGATTTCGCCCAGAACTCTACTGTTATATTGCTGAGAAGGAAGAATTCCCCCAGAACTCTACTGTTATATTGCTGAGAAGGAAGATTTCCCCCAGAACTCTACTGTTATATTGCTGAGGGAAGAATTCCCCCAGAACTCTACTGTTATATTGCTGAGAAGGAAGATTTCCCCCAGAACTCTACTGTTATATTGCTGAGAAGGAAGAATTCCCCCAGAACTCTACTGTTATATTGCTGAGAAGGAAGAATTCCCCCAGAACTCTACTGTTATATTGCTGAGAAGGAAGAATTCCCCCAGAACTCTACTGTTATATTGCTGAGAAGGAAGATTTCGCCCAGAACTCTACTGTTATATTGCTGAGAAGGAAGAATTCCCCCAGAACTCTACTGTTATATTGCTGAGAAGGAAGATTTCGCCCAGAACTGTACTGTTGCCAAGTCTCTCTCTCTTTCTATCTCTTTATTTTTCTCTCCACCTATCTTTTTTTGCCATCTCTTTCCGTCCTTCTTTCTCTCTCGCCCTCTTTCTTTGACGGTGATCTCTCTCTCTTTAACTCCCTTCCTCCCTGTCTCTCACTGGGTAAAATAAATTAGTTCTGCCAAGAGCAGCGCTCCTGCTTGGGGAGTGACACGGCCACAGATAGTCTGCCTATTGTTCCCGTTGGCAGCCTCTCTGGGCATCAAATGGACGTTCTCTCTCCCCTCTCCAACCCAGTGTGTGAACTCTTGGATGTGACAGCTCAATTCTTACACTACCACCGCAGGGGCTGCAGATGAAAGAGAGAGAGAGAGAGAGAGAGAGAGAGAGAGAGAGAGAGAGAGAGAGAGAGAGAGAGAGAGAGAGAGAGAGAGAGAGAGAGAGAGAGAGAGAGAGAGAGAGAGAGAGAGAGAGAGAGAGAGAGAGAGAGAGAGAGAGAGAGAGAGAGAGAGAGAGAGAGAAATAGGTAGGAAGAAAGAGTAGATACCTCTATAATGGGACAGAAAGAGAGCAGTTTGCAGTGAGTCAGCATGAATACTGATATCTCCAGCAGGATCCAGTTGTACTGTTGTCAGACCACTCTTCAGTTTAGTGAAGCCGTATCCATGCCCACTATATCCTGTTGGGGGACGTGTATCTTATTCTTTAAACTTAACAAACGTCACAGAGGTGTAATGTATGGAGCTCTGGGCTGGACTATTTCTGAACCGTTTATTATTGCACAATCTGTGCACACAAATTATTCACAGGGTTGAACCCCACCTCACCAAGCGTCATTCTCTATTGTGATTGGAGGATGGATAGATAGATCAGACCAATAGAGTGTCTGATTGGTTAGATTGGTACATGTCTGTGGCTATTCCTCTGTCCTCTCCTAGAAGTCTCCTGTCTGTCTGTCTGTCTGTCTGTCTGTCTGTCTGTCTGTCTGTCTGTCTGTCTGTCTGTCTGTCTGTCTGTCTGTCTGTCTGTCTGTCTGTCTGTCTGTCTGTCTGTCTGTCTGTCTGTCTGTCTGTCTGTCTGTCTGTCTGTCTGTCTGTCTGTCTGTCTGTCTGTCTGTCTCTGTCTGTCTCCTCTCACTACTCTGTAATCTCTCAGCCCCTCTTCTACCCTGCTACACTACACCCCTCAGGGACTCAATCAGGACTTATGAGCTCTGAGCTGGTTGTAGAAGCCAGTTATAGGGAGTACACAGCCACACACATGTGTATGCACACACACACATACCCCAGCATACCAATCAGGCCTATAGGGTCTGTCTGCAATCTCGGGTATCACACTAGTGTTATGTTTGTGTACACACACACACACACACACACAATCTCCACAGGTATCCTAATGTAATGAAGTGATGTGGAGGTGGCCTCTCCGCAGTTACATCCTCATAACTTCCTCCCAAATGACACGCTGTTCCCTTTATAGTGCACTACTTTTGACCAAGGCCCATAGGGCCCATAGGGCTCTCTATGTTTGCCTACTGTAAAGTTGGTCTCTATGTTTGCCGACTGTAATGTTGGTCTCTATGTTTGCCTACTGTAATGTTGGTCTCTATGTTTACCTACTGTAATGTTGGTTTCTATGTTTGCCTACTGTAATGTTGGTCTCTATGTTTGCCTACTGTAATGTTGGTCTCTATGTTTGCCTACTGTAATGTTGGTCTCTATGTTTGCCTACTGTAATATTGGTCTCTATGTTTGCCTACTGTAATGTTGGTCTCTATGTTTACCTACTGTAATGTTGGTCTCTATGTTTGTAATGTTGGTCTCTATGTTTGCCTACTGTAATATTGGTCTCTATGTTTGCCTACTGTAATGTTGGTCTCTATGTTTGCCTACTGTAATGTTGGTCTCTATGTTTGCCTACTGTAATGTTGGTCTCTATGTTTGTAATGTTGGTCTCTATGTTTGCCTACTGTAATATTGGTCTCTATGTTTGCCTACTGTAATGTTGGTATCTATGTTTGCCTACTGTAATGTTGGTCTCTATGTTTGCCTACTGTAATGTTGGTCTCTTTGTTTATCTACTGTAAAGTTGGTCTCTATGTTTGCCTACTGTAATGTTGGTCTCTATGTTTACCTACTGTAATGTCGGTCTCTATGTTTACCTACTGTAATGTTGGTATCTCTGTTTGCCTACTGTAATGTTGGTCTCTATGTTTACCTACTGTAATGTTGGTCTCTATGTTTACCTACTGTAATGTTGGTCTCTACGTTTGTAATGTTGTTCTCTATGTTTGCCTACTGTAATGTTGGTCTCTATGTTTACCTATTGTAATGTTGGTCTCTTTGTTTACCTACTGTAATGTTGGTCTCTATGTTTGCCTACTGTAATGTTGGTCTCTATGTTTACCTACTGTAATGTTGGTCTCTATGTTTACCTACTGTAATGTTGGTCTCTATGTTTGCCCACTGTAATGTTGGTCTCTATGTTTGCCCACTGTAATGCTGGTCTCTATGTTTACCTACTGTAATGTTGGTCTCTATGTTTACCTACTGTAATTTTGGTCTCTATGTTTGCCCACTGTAATGTTGGTCTCTATGTTTACCTACTGTAATGTTGGTCTCTATGTTTACCTACTGTAATGGTGGTCTCTATGTTACCTACTGTAATGTTGGTCTCTATGTTTACCTACTGTAATGGTGGTCTCTATGTTACCTACTGTAATGTGTGTCTTTATGTTTAGCAGTGGGGACTGAAAGATAGAACCCAGAACTCAATAAGGTGTTAATGACTCTCTCTCTATTTGAATGACTCTCTCTCTGTGTGTTAAATATGCTCTCTCTGTGCTAATGAATCTCTCTCTGTGTTAATGACTCTCTCTCTCTGTGTTAATGACTCTCTCTCTGTGTTAATGACTCTCTCTCTGTTTGAATGACTCTCTCTCTGTGTTAATGACTCTCCCTTTGTCTGTGTTAATGACTCTCTCTCTGTGTTAATGACTCTCTCTCTGCGTTAATGACTCTCTCTCTCTGTGTTAATGACTCTCTCTCTCTCTGTGTTTATGTCTCTCTCTCTGTTTGATTGACTCTCTCTCTCTCTGTGTTAATGACTCTCTCTCTCTGTGTTAATGACTCTCTCTCTCTGTGTTAATGACTCTCTCTCTCTGTGTTCGGGCTCCCGAGTGGTCCAGAGTTCTAAGGCACTGCATTTCAGTGCTAGAGGAATCAGTACAGACCATGGTTCGATTGCAGGCTGTATCACAACCAGCCGTGATTGGGAGTCCCATAGGGCGGCAAACAATTGGCCCAGCATTGTCCGGGTTAGGATTTAGCCGGTGTAGGCCGTCTTTGTAAATAAGAATTTGTTCTTAACTGACTTGCCTAGTTAAATAAAGGTTAAATTAAATAATTAATGAACACTGTGTTAATGACTCTCTCTGGTACAAACGTACACACACATCCTCCAGTAGTGCCTTTGGCCGTAGTGGCAGCTGCCAGTTCTTCAGAGAAGGTGTTTGATGGGTGGAAATAGGTGCTTGTAATGAGGTGTCAGGTCCAGTGGAGAGGCTAGAGGGCTAAAGGGGATGTGTCAGGCCCTGTTAACCCCTGGAGCACCATGGTAGCCACCCTCCTCCTCTACCCAGGAATAACAGCTGGGAATCGGAGTCAGCAGGAAGGGAGTAGGGGGCTAGGAGTGGTGGTTGGGGTGAGGGAGTAGGGGGCTAGGAGTGGTGGTTGGGGTGAGGGAGTAGGGGGCTATGGGTGCTGGTTGGGGTGAGGGAGTAGGGGGCTATGGGTGGTGGTTGGGGTGAGGGGGTAGGGGGCTATGGGTGCTGGTTGGGGTGAGGGGTTAGGGGGCTAGGGGTGGTGATTGGGGTGAGGGGGTAGGGGGCTATGGGTGGTGGTTGGGGTGAGGGGGTAGGGGGCTATGGGTGGTGGTTGGGGTGAGGGGGTAGGGGGCTATGGGTGGTGGTTGGGGTGAGGGGTTAGGGGGCTATGGGTGGTGGTTGGGGTGAGGGGGTAGGGGGCTATGGGTGGTGGTTGGGGTGAGGGGGTAGGGGGCTAGGGGTGCTGGTTGGGGTGAGGGGTTAGGGGGCTATGGGTGGTGGTTGGTGGTTGGTGGTTGGGGTGAGGGGGTAGGGGGCTATGGGTGGTGGTTGGGGTGAGGGGGTAGGGGGGTAGGAGTGGTGGTTGGGGTGAGGGGGTAGGGGGCTAGGAGTGATGTTTGGGGTGAGGGGGTAGGGGGCTATGGGTGGTGGTTGGGATGAGAGGGTAGGGGGCTAGGAGTGGTGTTTGGGGTAAGGGAGTAGGGAGTAGGGGGCTAGGAGTGGTGTTGGGGTGAGGGAGTAGGGGGCTAGGAGTGGTAGTTGGGGTGAGGGAGTAGGGGGCTAGGAGTGGTGTTTGGGGTGAGGGAGTAGGGGGCTAGGAGTGGTAGTTGGGGTGAGGGAGTAGGGGGCTAGGAGTGGTAGTTGGGGTGAGGGAGTAGGGGGCTAGGAGTGGTAGTTGGTGTGAGGGAGTAGGGGGCTAGGAGTGGTAGTTGGGGTGAGGGAGTAGGGGGCTAGGAGTGGTAGTTGGGGTGAGGGAGTAGGGGGCTAGGAGTGGTAGTTGGGCTGAGGGAGTAGGGGGCTAGGAGTGGTAGTTGGGGTGAGGGAGTAGGGGGCTAGGAGTGGTAGTTGGGGTGAGGGAGTAGGGGGCTAGGAGTGGTAGTTGGGGTGAGGGAGTAGGGGGATAGGAGTGGTGGTTGGGGTGAGGGGGTAGGGGGCTATGGGTGGTGGTTGGGGTGAGGGGGTAGGGGGCTAGGAGTGATGTTTGGGGTGAGGGGGTAGGGGGCTATGGGTGGTGGTTGGGATGAGAGGGTAGGGGGCTAGGAGTGGTGTTTGGGTAAGGGAGTAGGGAGTAGGGGGCTAGGAGTGGTGTTGGGGTGAGGGATTAGGGGGCTAGGAGTGGTAGTTGGGGTGAGGGAGTAGGGGGCTAGGAGTGGTGTTTGGGGTGAGGGAGTAGGGGGCTAGGAGTGGTAGTTGGGGTGAGGGAGTAGGGGGCTAGGAGTGGTAGTTGGGGTGAGGGGGTAGGGGGCTAGGAGTGGTAGTTGGGGTGAGGGGGTAGGGGGTAGGGGGCTAGGAGTGGTAGTTGGGGTGAGGGGGTAGGGGGCTAGGAGTGGTAGTTGGGGTGAGGGGGTAGGGGGCTAGGAGTGGTAGGTGGGGTGAGGGGGTAGGGGGCTAGGAGTGGTAGTTGGGGTGAGGGAGTAGGGGGCTAGGAGTGGTAGTTGGGGTGAGGGAGTAGGGGGCTAGGAGTGGTAGTTGGGGTGAGGGAGTAGGGGGCTAGGAGTGGTAGTTGGGGTGAGGGAGTAGGGGGCTAGGAGTGGTAGTTGGGGTGAGGGAGTAGGGGGCTAGGAGTGGTGTTTGGGGTGAGGGTGTAGGGGGCTAGGAGTGGTGTTTGGGGTGAGGGGGTAGGGGGCTAGGAGTGGTGTTTGGGGTGAGGGGGTAGGGGGCTAGGAGTGGTAGTTGGGGTGAGGGGGTAGGGGGCTAGGAGTGGTAGTTGGGGTGAGGGAGTAGGGGGCTAGGAGTGGTAGTTGGGGTGAGGGAGTAGGGGGCTAGGAGTGGTAGTTGGGGTGAGGGAGTAGGGGGCTAGGAGTGGTAGTTGGGGTGAGGGAGTAGGGGGCTAGGAGTGGTAGTTGGGGTGAGGGAGTAGGGGGCTAGGAGTGGTAGTTGGGGTGAGGGAGTAGGGGGCTAGGAGTGGTAGTTGGGGTGAGGGAGTAGGGGGCTAGGAGTGGTAGTTGGGGTGAGGGAGTAGGGGGCTAGGAGTGGTAGTTGGGGTGAGGGAGTAGGGGGCTAGGAGTGGTAGTTGGGGTGAGGGAGTAGGGGGCTAGGAGTGGTAGTTGGGGTGAGGGAGTAGGGGGCTAGGAGTGGTGTTTGGGGTGAGGGAGTAGGGGGCTAGGAGTGGTGTTTGGGGTGAGGGGGTAGGGGGCTAGGAGTGGTGTTTGGGGTGAGGGGGTAGGGGGTAGGGGGCTAGGAGTGGTAGTTGGGGTGAGGGAGTAGGGGGCTAGGAGTGGTAGTTGGGGTGAGGGAGTAGGGGTCTAGAAGTGGTAGTTGGGGTGAGGGAGTAGGGGGCTAGGAGTGGTAGTTGGGTTGAGGGAGTAGGGGGCTAGGAGTGGTAGTTGGGGTGAGGGAGTAGGGGGCTAGGAGTGGTAGTTGGGGTGAGGGAGTCGGGGGCTAGGAGTGGTAGTTGGGGTGAGGGAGTAGGGGGCTATGGGTGGTGGTTGGGGTGAGGGAGTTGGGGGCTAGGGGTGCTGGTTGGGGTGAGGGGTTAGGGGGCTATGGTTGGTGGTTGGTGGTTGGGGTGAGGGGGTAGGGGGCTATGGGTGGTGGTTGGGGTGAGGGGGTAGGGGGGTAGGAGTGGTGGTTGGGGTGAGGGAGTAGGGTGCTAGGAGTGGTGGTTGGGTTGAGGGGTTAGGGGGCTAGGAGTGATGTTTGGGGTGAGGGGGTAGGGGGCTATGGGTGGTGGTTGGGATGAGAGGGTAAGGGGCTAGGAGTGGTGTTTGGGGTAAGGGAGTAGGGAGTAGGGGGCTAGGAGTGGTGTTGGGGTGAGGGAGTAGGGGGCTAGGAGTGGTAGTTGGGGTGAGGGAGTAGGGGGCTAGGAGTGGTGTTTGGGGTGAGGGAGTAGGGGGCTAGGAGTGGTAGTTGGGGTGAGGGAGTAGGGGGCTAGGAGTGGTGGTTGGGGTGAGGGGGTAGAGGGCTAGGAGTGGTGGTTGGGGTGAGGGGGTAGGGGGCTATGGGTGGTGGTTGGGGTGAGGGGTTAGGGGGCTATGGGTGGTGGTTGGTGGTTGGGGTGCGGGGGTAGGGGGCTATGGGTGGTGGTTGGGGTGAGGGGGTAGGGGGCTAGGAGTGATGTTTGGGGTAAGGGAGTAGGGAGTAGGGGGCTAGGAGTGGTGTTGGGGTGAGGGAGTAGGGGGCTAGGAGTGGTAGTTGGGATGAGAGGGTAGGGGGCTAGGAGTGGTGTTTGGGGTAAGGGAGTAGGGAGTAGGGGGCTAGGAGTGGTGTTGGGGTGAGGGAGTAGGGGGCTAGGAGTGGTAGTTGGGGTGAGGGAGTAGGGGGCTAGGAGTGGTGTTTGGGGTGAGGGAGTAGGGGGCTAGGAGTGGTAGTTGGGGTGAGGGTGTAGGGGGCTAGGAGTGGTAGTTGGGGTGAGGGAGTAGGGGGCTAGGAGTGGTAGTTGGGGTGAGGGAGTAGGGGGCTAGGAGTGGTAGTTGGGGTGAGGGAGTAGGGGGCTAGGAGTGGTAGTTGGGGTGAGGGAGTAGGGGGCTAGGAGTGGTAGTTGGGGTGAGGGGGTAGGGGGCTAGGAGTGGTAGTTGGGGTGAGGGGGTAGGGGGCTAGGAGGGGTAGTTGGGGTGAGGGGGTAGTGGGTAGGGGGCTAGGAGTGGTAGTTGGGGTGAGGGGGTAGGGGGCTAGGAGTGGTAGTTGGGGTGAGGGGGTAGGGGGCTAGGAGTGGTAGTTGGGGTGAGGGAGTAAGGGGCTAGGAGTGGTAGTTGGGTTGAGGAAGTACGGGGCTAGGAGTGGTAGTTGGGGTGAGGGAGTAGAGGGGCTAGGAGTGGTAGT
>NW_024061539.1:64070-69070 GCF_016432855.1 Salvelinus namaycush
TGGGGTGAGTGGGTAGGGGCTAGAGTGGTAGTTGGGGTGAGGGAGTAGGGGGCTAGGAGTGGTAGTTGGGGTGAGGGAGTAGGGGGCTAGGAGTGGTAGTTGGGGTGAGGTGTGAGACATAATAGGGGAGCCATGGCTGTATTCACTCACACACAGGGACACACTCCATTCCACCCTCACACACTCATTGTTACTGCTCGTTTTCATTATTACCACCACCACCACTAATACTACCAAAGACCTGTAATATCAGAGGTAATGAGAAGTCAGCAGTCAAACCTTCTGTAAAGGTCAATGAACTTCATTAGAATTGATTTCATTAAATGGCGGTGTGATCGTGGAGAGCCGGTACTGTAGGTCAATGCCTTTGAGGAATCAAGTGTTTACCACCTCTCCAAGCTCTGTCATTGTCAAGGGTCAGGTCTGGCGCTCTCCACGGGGACATTAACATCTCTGCTCTCTCCCCCTGCTCCTTTCTCTCTCTCCACGGTGACATTAACATCTCTGCTCTCTCCCCCTGCTCCTTTCTCTCTCTCCACGGTGACATTAACATCTCTGCTCTCTCCCCCTGCTCCTTTCTCTCTCTCACGGTGACATTAACATCTCTGCTCTCTCCCCCTGCTCCTTTTCTCTCTCCACGGTGACATTAACATCTCTGCTCTCTCCCCCTGCTCCTTTCTCTCTCTCCACGTTGACATTAACATCTCTGCTCTCTCCCCTGCTCCTTCCTCTCTCTCCACGGTGACATTAACATCTCTGCTCTCCCCCTGCTCCTTTCTCTCTCTCACGGTGACATTAACATCTCTGCTCTCTCCCCCTGCTCCTTTCTCTCTCTCCACGGTGACATTAACATCTCTGCTCTCTCCCCCTGCTCCTTTCTCTCTCTCCACGGTGACATTAACATCTCTGCTCTCTCCTCCTGCTCCTTTCTCTCTCTCCACGGTGACATTAACATCTCTGCTCTCTCCCCCTGCTCCTTTCTCTCTCTCCACGGTGACATTAACATCTCTGCTCTCTCCCCTGCTCCTTTCTCTCTCTCCACGGTGACATTAACATCTCTGCTCTCCCCCCCTGCTCCTTTCTCTCTCTCCACGGTGACATTAACATCTCTGCTCTCTCCCCCTGCTCTTTCTCTCTCTCACGGTGACATTAACATCTCTGCTCTCTCCCCCTGCTCCTTTCTCTCTCTCCACGGGGACATTAACATCTCTGCTCTCTCCCCCTGCTCCTTTCTCTCTCTCCACGGTGACATTACATCTCTGCTCTCTCCCCTGCTCCTTTCTCTCCTCCACGGTGACATTAACATCTCTGCTCTCTCCCCCTGCTCCTTTCTCTCTCTCCACGGTGACATTAACATCTCTGCTCTCTCCCCCTGCTCCTTTCTCTCTCTCCACGGTGACATTAACATCTCTGCTCTCTCCTCCTGCTCCTTTCCTCTCTCCACGGTGACATTAACATCTCTGCTCTCTCCCCCTGCTCCTTTCTCTCTCTCCACGGTGACATTAACATCTCTGCTCTCTCCTCCTGCTCCTTTCTCTCTCTCCACGGTGACATTAACATCTCTGCTCTCTCCCCCTGCTCCTCTCCTCTCCCACGGTGACATTAACATCTCTGCTCTCTCCCCTGCTCCTTTCTCTCTCTCCACGGTGACATTAACATCTCTGCTCTCTCCCCCTGCTCCTTTCTCTCTCTCCACGGTGACATTACACTCTGCTCTCCCCCCTGCTCCTTTCTCTCTCTCCACGGTGACATTAACATCTCTGCTCTCCCCCCCTGCTCCTTTCTCTCTCTCCACGGTGACATTAACATCTCTGCTCTCTCCCCCTGCTCCTTTCTCTCTCTCCACGGTGACATTAACATCTCTGCTCTCTCCCCTGCTCCTTTCTCTCTCTCCACGTGACATTAACATCTCGCTCTCCCCCCCTGCTCCTTCCTCTCTCTCCACGGTGACATTAACATCTCTGCTCTCCCCCCCTGCTCCTTTCTCTCTCTCCACGGTGACATTAACATCTCTGCTCTCTCCCCTGCTCCTTTCTCTCTCTCCACGGTGACATTAACATCTCTGCTCTCTCCCCTGCTCCTTTCTCTCTCTCCACGGTGACATTACACTCTGCTCTCTCCCCCTGCTCCTTTCTCTCTCTCCACGGTGACATTAACATCTCTGCTCTCTCCCCCTGCTCCTTTCTCTCTCTCCACGGTGACATTAACATCTCTGCTCTCTCCCCTGCTCCTTTCTCTCTCTCCACGGTGACATTAACATCTCTGCTCTCTCCCCTGCTCCTTTCTCTCTCTCCAAGGTGACATTAACATCTCTGCTCTCTCCCCCTGCTCTTTTCTCTCTCTCCACGGTGACATTAACATCTTGCTCTCCCCCCCTGCTCCTTTCTCTCTCTCCACGGTGACATTAACATCTCTGCTCTCTCCCCCTGCTCCTTTCTCTCTCTCCACGGTGACATTAACATCTCTGCTCTCTCCCCCTGCTCCTTTCTCTCTCTCCACGGTGACATTAACATCTCTGCTCTCTCCCCCTGCTCCTTTCTCTCTCTCCACGGTGACATTAACATCTCTGCTCTCTCCCCCTGCTCCTTTCTCTCTCTCCACGGTGACATCAACATCTCTGCTCTCTCCCCCTGCTCTTTTCTCTCTACTTCACTTTCTCCTCATCCCTCTCTTTCCTTCTGTATACCCTTTCTCCCTCTGTCTCTCTCTCTCTCTCTCTCTCTCTCTGCCTGTCTTTCTCTTTGTTTGTGTGTGTCTCTGTCTCTCTCTGCCTCTCTGTCTCTTGAATTTTAAAATGTAACCTTTTTTAACTAGGCAAGTTAGTTAAGAACAAGTTCTCATTTACAATGACGGCCTACTTTACAAAAGAGACCTCTCTAATGATCTGCAGTGTGTAATTGTTGAATGACATTGAATTCGCTTTGTAGACAAGTTGAATTGTGAGATTTATTTATATCCATCTCTTTCTCTCTCTCTCTCCCTGCAGTTTGCCCTGGAACAGAGAACAAGTTGAGCACGTTGTCAGACCTGGACCAGCAGTACCGCACCTTGAAGAAGCATTATGAGAACTGTGAGGTGGTCATGGGAAACCTGGAGATCACCAGTATCGACCGGAACCGGAACCTCTCCTTCCTCAAGGTGAGTCCAGCTAGACCATGGATTGTTGTTGGTCAAAATGGTAGACATGAAGCCACCTGTTGCAGTGTGAAAACGTCATGGATAATGTGTTCTTTTCTCATCTCTTGGCTGTTTATGAATCAAATGTTTTTCATTTCAGCACTGTGGATATTTTAGCACATATTTTTTTTCATTGGTAAACTGGTGCTGCATAAAATGATCTACGGGCTGCACATGGGGAGAGAGGAGAGGACCCGGTGTGACGATCGAGGAGGCCTGGAATAACATTATTTTTTATTTTTTATTTTTTTTATTTATTTTTATGAACATAAAGCTCCCTTACTAGGCCTATCTCGGCACAGCATGGGTCCTCTCCTCTCTCCCCGGTGTGCCCACCTCCCCTCTCCCCTCTCCCCGGTGTGCCCACCTCCCCTCCCTCTCTCCCCAGTGTGCCCATCTCCCTCTCTCCCCGGTGTGCCCACCTCCCCACTCCCCTCTCCCCGGTGTGCCCACCTCCCCTCTCCCCTCTCCCGGTGTGCCCACCTCCCCTCTCCCCCACCTCCCACCCTCCCAGGCCCCCCATGCTGTTTAATGATCTGCGGTGTGCCACTAATTACCGCGCTCCAGCATCAGGGAAAATGAAAACCATAAACAGTTCCATCAGGCATTGCATCATTAGCGCAACAATTAGGCATCTGGGGGGTTGATACGGGATATCTGGAGGTACGCTGTTGCCGTGGAGACGCCCGCTTTTATGGCCGCACCGGTCCCCAGGGTGACGGGGTTGATGGCGGTGTGACATGGCAAAGATGGTAGTGGGGTTAATGATATCACACTGTGCCGCTAAGTACCACCTGACCCGTAGAGCCACCAATAGTACACTGACGGATGAGAAACGTTTTCGTATCCTATCAGAGCCAACCACTTGAGATTATAAAAAATGTCAAATATCATAGATTGTTTTCTGTTGTCTGAACGGATGTTATTGAGGGGGTTGATTCAACTCATTCAGACAAAGAGAGAGAAACACGGTCAAAACTTTAGGAACATTAACTGGGGCAGCGCCGGAAGAAAAGTTCCTCTCGGCTAACTTGACAGGAAATATTCCCTTAGAGACGGTTGTCATGCATGTTGATATCCTGGTTGAACCGGCCCTCCTCTCTCTCCTGTGCCTTGCTGATGATTACTGATGAAGTGTCTCAGAGCCCTCTGGTTACAGCCAGACCAGATAGGACAGGAAGTGGTGATGGTTATGACTATGATAATGATGATAATGACGATGATAATTACTATGATTCAATTGAACTTCTGACATTCACACCCATCCCGCCATCCCTTCCTTCTTTCACGAAATCAAGAACAACACACTAAATCAAGAACAACACACTAAATCTAGAACAACACACTAAATCTAGAACAACACACTAAATCTAGAACAACACACTAAATCTAGAACAACACACTAAATCAAGAACAACACACTAAATCAAGAACAACACACTAAATCAAGAACAACACACTAAATCTAGAACAATGAACTAAATCAAGAACAATTAACTAAATCAAGAACAACACACTAAATCAAGAACAACACACTAAATCAAGAACAATGAACTAAATCAAGAACAACACACTAAATCAAGAACAATGAACTAAATCAAGAACAACACACTAAATCAAGAACAATGAACTAAATCAAGAACAACGCACTAAATCAAGAACAACACACTAAATCAAGAACAACACACTAAATCAAGAACAACGAACTAAATCAAGAACAACACACTAAATCAAGAACAACACACTAAATCTAGAACAACACACTAAATCAAGAACAACGAACTAAATCAAGAACAACACACTAAATCTAGAACAACACACTA
>NW_024061539.1:74070-116866 GCF_016432855.1 Salvelinus namaycush
ATGACGATCCAGAGTGACTCTATACTGTAAAGACTCTCTTCAAATACGTGACGGTCCAGAGTGACTCTACACTGTAAAGACTCTCTTCAAATACATGACGGTCCAGAGTGACTCTATACTGTAAAGACTCTCTTCAAATACATGACGATCCAGAGTGACTCTATACTGTAAAGACTCTCTTCAAATACATGACGGTCCAGAGTGACTCTATACTGTAAAGACTCTCTTCAAATACATGATGGTCCAGAGTGACTCCATACTGTAAAGACTCTCTTCAAATACATGACAGTCCAAAGGGACTCTATACTGTAAAGACTCTCTTCAAATACATGACGGTCCAGAGGGACTCTATACTGTAAAGACTCTCTTCAAATACATGACGGTCCAGAGGGACTCTATACTGTAAAGACTCTCTTCAAATACATGACGGTCCAGAGTGACTCTATACTGTAAAGACTCTCTTCAAATACATGATGGTCCAGAGTGACTCTATACTGTAAAGACTCTCTTCAAATACATGATGATCCAGAGTGACTCTATACTGTAAAGACTCTCTTCAAATACGTGACGGTCCAGAGTGACTCTACACTGTAAAGACTCTCTTCAAATACATGACGGTCCAGAGTGACTCTATACTGTAAAGACTCTCTTCAAATACATGACGGTCCAGAGTGACTCTATACTGTAAAGACTCTCTTCAAATACATGACGGTCCAGAGTGACTCTATACTGTAAAGACTCTCTTCAAATACATGACGGTCCAGAGTGACTCTATACTGTAAAAGACTCTCTTCAAATACGTGACGGTCCAGAGGGACTCTATACTGTAAAGACTCTCTTCAAATACATGACGGTCCAGAGTGACTCTATACTGTAAAGACTCTCTTCAAATACATAACGGTCCAGAGTGACTCTATACTGTAATAGTCAGACTACTAGCCTGGAGCTGTGTGGATTTGTAACAGTTGTAGCTGTGTCTTGAATATTCTGAAACAGAGACCTGTTGAAGTGATTGAGAGCCAGAGTCAGGAAGTGTCATTGCCATCCATCACGGTTGTTAGGATCTGTCTTGGTATTGCACAAGGTAGGAAAACAGTCAATCATACCATACATGCAATACAGAGATAACGTTTGACAAATGCAATCATAAAGTGTGAATACGTAACAGAACAAAGCATGTTATGAATGTTCTGAGAATCCTTGCTATTGTGGAGGAAGCCTAGCTACCATCCCACCTCCCTCTCTAAAGCCTTCCTCACAGAGCTACGTGGTGCTGCTGACAGGGTAACACAGCTACTCACACTCTCTTCAAATGAACCACAGTCCAATGTGACCCTACACTGCAGTATTGGAGCTGTGTGTGGAGCTGTGCAGATACAGCTATGGCTCTGCTTGGCTGTTCTCAATGCAGTTGGACCTGTTGCTGTAGGATTCCAGGCCAGAGTCAGAGAACACCATCGCCATCCAGTTGATAGAAAACCACAGACAAACGTAATCCTAAAGGTAAGAGCAGATAACCCATACTACACTACACTCTGAAAACAATGTCCTCATTTCCATTAGAAAGACATTTAAGGGGGTCAAACGTGGGCCCCCTTCCAGACAGAGACACAGAAGTAAACATAGACAGGTTGGAGTGTCGTGACCCCGATCACGTTGTAATGATTGGATGCCTCCTCCAACCCCTCTGTGGCAGGCGCCCAGGTATGCTTCCAATAACTCCTTCTCATTTGAGCAGCAGGTCTAAAGTCAGCCAGGTTCCTGGTACCACACCTTATCCTTCATGTTCACAGTCTAGTACCACACCTTATCCTTCATGTTCACAGTCTGGTACCACACCTTATCCTTCATGTTCACAGTCTGGTACCACACCTTATCCTTCATGTTCACAGTCTGGTACCACACCTTATCCTTCATGTTCACAGTCTGACTCCACCGACACACCCTCTTTATTCACCTCACACTCTCCCTCTCTCTCTCCCTCCATCTCTCCCTCCTACCATCCCTCTCCTTTACCTCTACCTAACTCCCTCCCTCCCTACCTCAATCCCTCTTCCTTCACCTCTACCTAACTCCCTCCCTCCCTACCTCAATCCCTCAATCCCTCTTCCTTCACCTCTACCTAACTCCCTCCTTCCCCTCCTACCATGCCTCTTTTTTCACCTCCCCTACCCTCCCCCTTCTCTCTCTCCCTCCCTCTTTCTTTACTTCCCCCCTCTCCCCCTCCCTCTCTCCCACCCTCATCTATCTTCACCTCCCCCTTCCCTCCCTCTTTCTTCACCTCCCCCCTCCCTCCCTCTCTCCCTCCCTCTTTCTTCACCTCTCCCTCCCTCCCTCCCTCTCTCCCCCCTGGCCTCGACCATGCGTCTTGACCAGTCACCATCAATTACCAGCTCAACACACACACACACACTCTCACACACACCACCACTATTCCGCAGCATTAGCACCCTCATCGCCCCAATCATTTCTCAGCAAGCGGTGGGACGATATCTGCCATCACCGACTCAGGTGGGGTGGTCATTTGTATAACGGAGGGTGTCATGGGGGAGGAGGGGGAGGAGAAGGGTGAGATGAGGGTTTAATGACTCGTCCCAGCCAATTTTCAGCCCATGGCTTCTCTTGTGGGAAAATTAGGTTTGTAGTTAATGTAGCAGGGAGGGAGAGAAGGGGGGGGGGGGGGGGTGCTGGGGGCTTTTTCTGATCCTGGGGTGGTGGAAAGGAGGGAGGGAGAGAGAGATAGAGGAAGAGAGGGAGGGATTGCGGAATAAAGGGAGAGAAAGAGAAAGAAAAGGAGGGAGAGAGTGAGAGGGAGGGAGGGAGGGAGGGAGGGAGGGAGGGAGGGAGGGAGGGAGGGAGGGAGGGAGGGAGCATATGGTGGAGATCATTAAGGAAGAGGGTTCTAGAACCTTCCTGCCCAAGCTTCAATATTTCTATTAGCATCACACAGCCTTCATCTGAACCAGGACACGTCTGGGGAAATGCTTTAATGCAGGAAGAGTCAGAGAAGATGTCAGTCATCAGTGTGAGATTGAGAGAGAGAGAGAGAGAGAGAGAGAGAGAGAGAACACACACACATATAAACATATGCACATATACAAGCACACGTACACAAAAACAATCTCCCTCTCTCTCCCTCCCTCCTCCCCCTCCTCTTCCCTTTATGTTTTTAATTAGATTCAGCTCCCCCATCTTTCATTGCTGGAATCAATAACCATTTGCCTGTGTGAAGGATGTAAATAGCCTAAATCTGACATGTAGAGGATATAAAACAGCGGCTCTCAATAGAATCACACCAATGGGAATCAAATGCTCACACCAATCCATAACCTTATTAGAAAATCTAATCAAATCAAAGTTTATTTGTCACGTGGACCGAATACAACAGGTGTAGACCTTATAGTGAAATGCTTACTTACAGGCTCTAACCAATAGTGCAAAAAAAGTATTAGGTGAACAATAGGTAAGTAAGGAAATAAAAATAACAGTAAAAAGACAGTGAAAAAGAGTAGTGAGGCTATAAAAGTAGCGAGGCTACATACAGACACCGGTTAGTCAGGCTGATTGAGGGAGTATGTACATGTAGATATGGTTAAAGTGACCATGCATATATGATGAACAGAGAGTAGCAGTAGCGTAAACGAGGGGGTTGGCGGGTGGTGGGTGGAACACAATGCAGATAGCTCGGTTAGCCAATGTGCGGGAGCACTGGTTGGTCGGCCCAATTGAGGTAGTATGTACATGAGTGTATAATTAAAGTAACTATGCATATATGATAAACAGTGAGAAGCAGCAGCGTAAAAGAGGGGTTGGGGGGGTACACAATGCAAATTGTATGGGTAGCCATTTGATTACCTGTTCAGGAGTCTTATGGCTTAGGGGTAAAAACTGTTGAGATGCCTTTTTGTCCTAGACTTGGCACTCCGGTACCGCTTGCCACTGGGGTGGCTGGGGTCTTTGACAAATTTAGGGCCTTCCCCTGACACCGCCTGGTGTAGAGGTCCTGGATGGCAGGCAGCTTAGCCACAGTGATGTACTGGTCCGTACCCTCTGTAGTGCCTTGCGGTCGGAGGCCGAGCAATTGCCGTACCAGGCAGTAATGCAACAGGTCAGGATGCTCTTAATGTTGCAGCTGTAGAACCTTTTAAGGATCTCAGGACCCATGACAAATCTTTTTAGTTTCCTGAGGGGGAATAGGCTTTGCCGTGCCCTCTTCACGACTGTCTTGGTGTGTTTGGACCATTCTAGTTTGTTGGTGATGTGGACACCAAGGAACTTGAACCTCTCAACCTGCTCCACTACAGCCCCGTCGATGAGAATGGGGACGTGCTCGGTGCTCCTTTTCCTGTAGTCCACAATCATCTCCTTAGTCTTGGTTACGTTGAGGGATAGGTTGTTATTCTGGCACCACCCGGCCAGGTCTCTGACCTCCTCCCTATAGACTGTCCCGTCGTTGTCGGTGATCAGTCCTACCACTGTGGTGTCATCTGCAAACTTAATGATGGTGTTGGAGTCGTGCCTGGCCGTGCAGTCATGGGTGAACAGGGAGTACAGAAGGGGACTGAGCACGCACCCTGGGGGGCTCCCGTGTTGAGGATCAGCATGGCGGATGTGTTGCTACCTACCCACACCACCTTGGGGCGGCCCGTCAGGAAGTCCAGGATCCAGTTGCAGAGGGAGGTGTTTAGTCCCAGGATCCTTAGCTTAATGATGAGCTTTGAAAGTACTATGGTGTTGAACGCTGAGCTGTAGTCAATGAATAGCATTCTCACATAAGTGTTCCTTTTGTCCAGGTGGGAAAGGGCAGTGTGGAGTGCAATAGAGATTGCATCATCTGTGGATCTGTTTGGGCGGTATGCAAATTGGAGTGGGTCTAGGGTTTTTGGGATAATGGTGTTGATGTGAGCCATTACCAGCCTTTCAAAGCACTTCATGGCTACGGACGTATTTAGGCAGGTTGCCTTAGTGTTCTTGGGCACAGGGACTATGGTGGTCTGCTTGAAACATGTTGGTATTACAGACTCAATCAGGGACATGTTGAACATGTCAGTGAAGACACCTGTCAGTTGGTCAGCACATGCCCGGAGCACACGTCCTGGTAATTCGTCTGGCCCTGCATCCTTGTGAATGTTGACCTGTTTAAAGGTCTTACTCACGTCGGCTACGGAGAGCGTGATCACACAGTCGTCCGGAACAGGTGATGCTCTAAAGGCATGCCTCAGTGTTGCTTGCCTCGAAGCGAGCATAGAAGTGATTTAGCTCGTCTGGTAGGCTCGTGTCACTGGGCATCTCGCGGCTGTGCTTCCCTTTGTAGTCTGTAATAGTTTGCAAGCCCTGTCACATAAGACGAGCATCAGAGCCGGTGTAGTATGATTCAATCTTAGCCCTGTATTGACGCTTTGCCTGTTTGATGGTTCATCGCAGGGCATAGCAGGATTTCTTGTAAGCTTCCGGGTTAGAGTCCCGCACCTTGAAAGCGGCAGTTCTATCCTTTACGAATGTTGCCTGTAATCCATGGCTTCTGGTTGGGGTATGTATGTTCAGTCACTGTGGGGACGACGTCCTCGATGCACTTATTGATGAAGCCATTGACAGATGAGGTGTACTCCTCAATGCCATCGGAAGAATCCCGGAACATGTTCCAGTCTTGTCACGCCCTGACCATAGAGAGCCCTTGGATTCTCTATTGTGGTTTAGGTCAGGATGTGACTTGGGGGGTGTTCTAGAATGTGTATTTCTATGTTGGTGGTTTTGTATGGTTCCCAATTGGAGGCAGCTGGTAATCGTTGCCTTTAATTGGGGATCATATTTGGTGAGCCCTATCTCCCACCTGCTTAGTGGGATATTGTTTGTGTTAGTGTATTTGGGCACTACGTCTTCACGTTCTTTGTAAGTTTTGTTGTTTTGTTTCTAGTTTCACTTTGTATTAAAAAGATGTGGAACTCAATGCACGCTGCGCCTTGGTCCGCTCATTTTGAAGTTCGTGACAGAATATCCTACCAAACCAGGACCAAGCAGCGTGCCCAAAAGGGAAAGGAGTTTTGGACATGGGAAGAAGTGATGGGTGGATGCGAAACCCTTCCTTGGCGGCAGACAGGAGGTAATAATGGAGGACAGCAATGACGCCAGGGTTCGCAGCCACAGAAAGCCCAAGGACAACCCAAAGATTTTTTGGGGGGGGAGGTACAAGGGTTGCCGGTCGAGACGAGGCAAGAGCCAGAGATCGTCAGGGAGGCAATGGTGAAGTCGGGAGAGAGAGAGATGAGAGAGATGTTGTGCAAGTACGTTCTGCTCAACATTCGCCCAGAAGATCCGGTTAGCAGTCTGGTGAAACCTGTGCCTGCTCCACACATCTGGACTCCAGTGCGCCTCCCCAGTCCGGTATGTCCTGTGCCTCCTCCCCGCACTCACCCTGAAGTGCGTGTCACCAGTCCGGTGCCCCCTGTACCGGCTCCACGCACTAGGCCTCCAGTGCGCATTCACAGTCCAGAGCTTCCGGCGTCGGTTCCCAGTCCAGAGCTTCCGGCGACGGTTCATGGTCCAGAGCTTCCGGCGACGGGTCCCAGTCCAGAGCTTCCGGCGACGGTTCCCAGTCCAGAGCTTCCGGCGACGGTTCCCAGTCCAGAGCTTCCGGCGACGTTTCACAGTCCAGAGCTTTCGGCGACGTTTCACAGTCCGGAACCTCCTGCAACGTTTCACAGTCCGGGCGCAGAATCCAACCCAGCTCCATGGCCGGAGCCTTCCGCTGCGCCGGTGCCCAGTCCGGGCGCGGCGTTCAACCCAGCTCCATGGCCGGATCCGCGGTCGGGGTGGGGGCTACAACCCGCACCGGAGCCGCCACCGACACTAGTCACCCCCCCTACTCTCCCCATTTGGATTCAGGTTTTGCGGCCGGAGTCCGCACCTTTGGGGGGGGGGGGGGGGTACTGTCACACCCTGACCATAGAGAGCCCTTGGATTCTCTTTAGTGGTTTAGGTCAGGGTGTGACTAGGGGGGTGTTCTAGAATGTGTATTTCTATGTTGGTGGTTTTGTATGGTTCCCAATTGGAGGCAGCTGGTAATCGTTGCCTTTAATTGGGGATCATATTTGGTGAGCCCTATCTCCCACCTGCTTAGTGGGATATTGTTTGTGTTAGTGTATTTGGGCACTACGTCTTCACGTTCTTTGTAAGTTTTGTTGTTTTGTTTCTAGTTTCACTTTGTATTAAAAAGATGTGGAACTCAATGCACGCTGCGCCTTGGTCCGCTCATTTTGAAGTTCGTGACAAGTCTGTGATAGCAAAACAGTCCTGTAGTTTAGCATCTGCTTCATCTGACCACTTTTTCATAGACCGAGTGGCTGGTGCTTCCAGCTTTAATTTTAGCTTGTAAGCAGGAATCAGGAGGATAGAGTTGTGGTCAGATTTACCAAATGGAGGGCGAGGGAGAGCTTTGTACGCGTCTCTGTATGTGGAGTACAGGTGATCTAGAATTTCTTTCCCTCTGGTTGCACATTTAACATGTTGATAGAAATTTGGTAGAACTGATTTAAGTTTCCCTGCATTAAAGTCTCCGGCCACTAGGAGCGCCGCCTCAAGGTGAGTGGTTTCCTGTTTGCTTATTTCCTTATACAGCTGACTGAGTGCGGTCTTAGTGCCAGCATCTGATTGTGGTGGTAAATAAACAGCCATGAAAAGTATAGCTGAGAACTCTCTAGGCAAGTAGTGTGGCCTGCAATTTATCACATTATACTCTACTTCAGGCGAGCAAAATCTAGAGACTTCCTTAGATTTCGTGCACCAGCTGTTTTTTCGTGCACCAGCCTGCGCCCACTCGTCTTACCGCAGTGTGCTGTTCTATCTTGCCGGTGCAGCGTATATCCTGCTAGCTGAATATTCATGTCGTCATTCAGCCACGATTCCGTGAAACATAGAATATGACAGTTTTTCATGTCCCGTTGGTAGGATATTCGTGATCGTACCTCGTCTCATTTATTGTCCAATGATGGCACGTTGCTGAGTAATATTGACGGTAACGGCAGCATTCCCACTAGCCTTCTACGGGTCCTGACCAGGCATCCCGTTCTGTGTCCTCTGTACCTGTGTTTCTTCCTCTTGCCAATAACTAGGATGTTGGCCTTGTCGGGTGTTAGGAGAATGTTCTGTGTGTCCTGCTTGTTGAAGAAAAAATCTTTGTCTAATCCGAGGTGAGTGACCGCTGTCCTGATATCCAGAAGCTCATTTTTGCCGTAAGATACAGTTGCAGAAACATTATGTAAAAAATAAGTTACAAATAACGCAAAAACCCCCACATAGTAGCACAATTGGTTGGGCGCCGATAAACTTTTGCCATTTCTTCCCGGTGCCATTTTATGCCCTACTTCAGGAGTATGCAGTATAACAGCCAATAGAAGACCAGTGAGGAGTATGCAGTATAACAGCCAATAGAAGACCAGTGGGGAGTATGCAGTATAACAGCCAATAGAAGACCAGTGGGGAGTATGCAGTATAACAGCCAATAGAAGACCAGTGAGGAGTATGCAGTATAACAGCCAATAGAAGACCAGTGGGGAGTATGCAGTATAACAGCCAATAGAAGACCAGTGAGGAGTTAGCAGTATAACAGCCAATGAGAAGAACAGTGGGGAGTATGCAGTATAACAGCCAATAGAAGACCAGTGAGGAGTATGGCAGTATAACAGCCAATAGAAGACCAGTGAGGAGTATGCAGTATAACAGCCAATAGAAGACCAGTGGGGAGTATGGCAGTATAACAGCCAATAGAAGACCAGTGAGGAGTTAGCAGTATAACAGCCAATAGAAGACCAGTGGGGAGTATGCAGTATAACAGCCAATAGAAGACCAAAGAGGAGTATGGCAGTATAACAGCCAATAGAAGACCAGTGGGGAGTATGGCAGTATAACAGCCAATAGAAGACCAGTGGGGAGTATGCAGTATAACAGCCAATAGAAGACCAGTGGGGAGTATGCAGTATAACAGCCAATGAGTAGACCAGTGGGGAGTATGGCAGTATAACAGCCAATAGAAGACCAGTGAGGAGTATGCAGTATAACAGCCAATAGAAGACCAGTGGGGAGTATGCAGTATAACAGCCAATGAGTAGACCAGTGGGGAGTATGGCAGTATAACAGCCAATAGAAGACCAGTGAGGAGTATGCAGTATAACAGCCAATAGAAGACCAGTGGGGAGTATGCAGTATAACAGCCAATAGAAGACCAGTGAGGAGTATGGCAGTATAACAGCCAATAGAAGACCAGTGAGGAGTATGGCAGTATAACAGCCAATAGAAGACCAGTGGGGAGTATGCAGTATAACAGCCAATAGAAGACCAGTGGGGAGTATGCAGTATAACAGCCAATAGAAGACCAGTGAGGAGTATGCAGTATAACAGCCAATAGAAGACCAGTGGGGAGTATGGCAGTATAACAGCCAATGAGAAGACCAGTGGGGAGTATGCAGTATAACAGCCAATAAGAAGACCAGTGGGGAGTATGGCAGTATAACAGCCAATGAGTAGACCAGTGAGGAGTATGGCAGTATAACAGCCAATAGAAGACCAGTGAGGAGTATGCAGTATAACAGCCAATAGAAGACCAGTGGGGAGTATGGCAGTATAACAGCCAATGAGAAGACCAGTGGGGAGTATGCAGTATAACAGCCAATAAGAAGGCCAGTGGGGAGTATGGCAGTATAACAGCTAATAAGAAGACCAGTGGGGAGTATGCAGTATAACAGCCAATAAGAAGGCCAGTGGGGAGTATGGCAGTATAACAGCCAATGAGAAGACCAGTGGGGAGTATGCAGTATAACAGCCAATAAGAAGACCAGTGGGGAGTATGGCAGTATAACAGCCAATGAGTAGACCAGTGAGGAGTATGGCAGTATAACAGCCAATAGAAGACCAGTGAGGAGTATGCAGTATAACAGCCAATAGAAGACCAGTGAGGAGTATGGCAGTATAACAGCCAATAGAAGACCAGTGAGGAGTATGCAGTATAACAGCCAATGAGAAGACCAGTGGGGAGTAAGCAGTATAACAGCCAATAGAAGACCAGTGGGGAGTATGGCAGTATAACAGCCAATAGAAGACCAGTGAGGAGTATGCAGTATAACAGCCAATGAGAAGACCAGTGGGGAGTATGCAGTATAACAGCCAATAGAAGACCAGTGAGGAGTATAGAGTATAACAGCCAATAGAAGACCAGTGAGGAGTATGCAGTATAATAGCCAATAAGAAGACTAGTGGGGAGTCTGGCAGTATAACAGCCAATAGAAGACCAGTGGGGAGTATGCAGTATAACAGCCAATAAGAAGACCAGTGAGGAGTATGGCAGTATAACAGCCAATAGAAGACCAGTGGGGAGTATGGCAGTATAACAGCCAATAGAAGACCAGTGGGGAGTATGGCAGTATAACAGCCAATAAGAAGACCAGTGGGGAGTATGGCAGTATAACAGCCAATAGAAGACCAGTGAGGAGTATGCAGTATAACAGCTAATAGAAGACCAGTGAGGAGTATGCAGTATAACAGCCAATGAGTAGACCAGTGAGGCGTATGGCAGTATAACAGCCAATGAGAAGACCAGTGGGGAGTATGGCAGTATAACAGCCAATAGAAGACAGTGAGGAGTATGGCAGTATAACAGCCAATAAGAAGACCAGTGGGGAGTATGCAGTATAACAGCCAATAGAAGACCAGTGAGGAGTATGGCAGTATAACAGCCAATAAGAAGACCAGTGGGGAGTATGGCAGTATAACAGCCAATAAGAAGACCAGTGGGTAGTATGCAGTATAACAGCCAATAGAAGACCAGTGAGGAGTATGCAGTATAACAGCCAATAGAAGACCAGTGAGGAGTATGGCAGTATAACAGCCAATAGAAGACCAGTGGGGAGTATGGCAGTATAACAGCCAATAGAAGACCAGTGAGGAGTTAGCAGTATAACAGCCAATAGAAGACCAGTGGGGAGCATGCAGTATAACAGCCAATAGAAGACCAGTGAGGAGTATGGCAGTATAACAGCCAATAGAAGACCAGTGGGGAGTATGGCAGTATAACAGCCAATAGAAGACCAGTGGGGAGTATGCAGTATAACAGCCAATAGAAGACCAGTGGGGAGTATGCAGTATAACAGCCAATGAGTAGACCAGTGGGGAGTATGGCAGTATAACAGCCAATAGAAGACCAGTGAGGAGTATGCAGTATAACAGCCAATAGAAGACCAGTGGGGAGTATGCAGTATAACAGCCAATGAGTAGACCAGTGGGGAGTATGGCAGTATAACAGCCAATAGAAGACCCGTGAGGAGTATGCAGTATAACAGCCAATAGAAGACCAGTGGGGAGTATGCAGTATAACAGCCAATAGAAGACCAGTGAGGAGTATGGCAGTATAACAGCCAATAGAAGACCAGTGAGGAGTATGGCAGTATAACAGCCAATAGAAGACCAGTGGGGAGTATGCAGTATAACAGCCAATAGAAGACCAGTGGGGAGTATGCAGTATAACAGCCAATAGAAGACCAGTGAGGAGTATGCAGGATAACAGCCAATAAGAAGGCCAGTGGGGAGTATGGCAGTATAACAGCCAATGAGAAGACCAGTGGGGAGTATGCAGTATAACAGCCAATAAGAAGACCAGTGGGGAGTATGGCAGTATAACAGCCAATGAGTAGACCAGTGAGGAGTATGGCAGTATAACAGCCAATAGAAGACCAGTGAGGAGTATGCAGTATAACAGCCAATAGAAGACCAGTGAGGAGTATGGCAGTATAACAGCCAATAGAAGACCAGTGAGGAGTATGCAGTATAACAGCCAATGAGAAGACCAGTGGGGAGTAAGCAGTATAACAGCCAATAGAAGACCAGTGGGGAGTATGGCAGTATAACAGCCAATAGAAGACCAGTGAGGAGTATGCAGTATAACAGCCAATGAGAAGACCAGTGGGGAGTATGCAGTATAACAGCCAATAGAAGACCAGTGAGGAGTATAGAGTATAACAGCCAATAGAAGACCAGTGAGGAGTATGCAGTATAATAGCCAATAAGAAGACTAGTGGGGAGTCTGGCAGTATAACAGCCAATAGAAGACCAGTGGGGAGTATGGCAGTATAACAGCCAATAGAAGACCAGTGGGGAGTATGGCAGTATAACAGCCAATAAGAAGACCAGTGGGGAGTATGGCAGTATAACAGCCAATAGAAGACCAGTGAGGAGTATGCAGTATAACAGCTAATAGAAGACCAGTGAGGAGTATGCAGTATAACAGCCAATGAGTAGACCAGTGAGGCGTATGGCAGTATAACAGCCAATAGAAGACCAGTGAGGAGTATGCAGTATAACAGCCAATAGAAGACCAGTGAGGAGTATGGCAGTATAACAGCCAATGAGAAGACCAGTTGGGAGTATACAGTATAACAGCCAATGAGAAGACCAGTGGCGAGTATGGCAGTATAACAGCCAATGAGAAGACCAGTGGGGAGTATGGCAGTATAACAGCCAATGAGAAGACCAGTGAGGAGTATGGCAGTATAACAGCCAATGAGAAGACCAGTGGGTAGTATACAGTATAACAGCCAATGAGAAGACCAGTGGGGAGTATGGCAGTATAACGGCCAATAGAAGACCAGTGGGGAGTATGCAGTATAACAGCCAATAGAAGACCAGTGGGGAGTATGGCAGTATAACAGCCAATAGAAGACCAGTGAGGATTATGGCAGTATAACAGCCAATAGAAGACCAGTGGGGAGTATGCAGTATAACAGCCAATAGAAGACCAGTGAGGAGTATGGCAGTATAACCGCCAATAGAAGACCAGTGGGGAGTATGGCAGTATAACAGCCAATAGAAGACCAGTGGGGAGTATGGCAGTATAACAGCCAATAAGAAGACCAGTGGGGAGTATGCAGTATAACAGCCAATAAGAAGACCAGTGGGGAGTATGCAGTATAACAGCCAATAGAAGACCAGTGGGGAGTATGGCAGTATAACAGCCAATAGAAGACCAGTGGGGAGTATGGCAGTATAACAGCCAATAAGAAGACCAGTGGGGAGTATGGCAGTATAACAGCCAATAGAAGACCAGTGGGGAGTATGCAGTATAACAGCCAATAGAAGACCAGTGAGGATTATGGCAGTATAACAGCCAATAGAAGACCAGTGAAGAGTATGGCAGTATAACAGCCAATAGAAGACCAGTGGGAAGTATGCAGTATAACAGCCAATAAGAACACCAGTGGGGAGTATGCAGTATAACAGCCAATGAGAAGACCAGTGGGGAGTATGGCAGTATAACAGCCAATGAGAAGACCAGTGGGGAGTATGGCAGTATAACAGCCAATAAGAAGACCAGTGAGGAGTATGCAGTATAACAGCCAATAGAAGACCAGTGGGGAGTATGCAGTATAACAGCCAATAGGAAGACCAGTGGGGAGTATGGCAGTATAACAGCCAATAGAAGACCAGTGGGGAGTATACCGTATAACAGCCAATAGAAGACCAGTGAGGAGTATGCAGTATAACAGCCAATAAGAAGACCAGTGGGGAGTATGGCAGTATAACAGCCAATAGAAGACCAGTGGGGAGTATGCAGTATAACAGCCAATAAGAAGACCAGTGGGGAGTATGCAGTATAACAGCCAATAGAAGACCAGTGGGGAGTATGGCAGTATAACAGCCAATAGAAGACCAGTGAGGAGTATGCAGTATAACAGCCAATAGAAGACCAGTGGGGAGTATGCAGTATAACAGCCAATAGAAGACCAGTGAGGAGTATGGCAGTATAACCGCCAATAGAAGACCAGTGGGGAGTATGGCAGTATAACAGCCAATAAGAAGACCAGTGGGGGTATGCAGTATAACAGCCAATAGAAGACCAGTGGGGAGTATGCAGTATAACAGCCAATAGAAGACCAGTGAGGAGTATGGCAGTATAACAGCCAATGAGAAGACCAGTTGGGAGTATACAGTATAACAGCCAATGAGAAGACCAGTGAGGAGTATGGCAGTATAACAGCCAATGAGAAGACCAGTGGGTAGTATACAGTATAACAGCCAATGAGAAGACCAGTGGGGAGTTTGGCAGTTTGTGTGTTGTCAGTGTTTTCTCTGTGTGGGTCGCATCTGTCTATGAATGTGTATTGTAAACGATTATGTGTAGGATTCTGTGTGCATGATTTTGTTAACTGTATCTCAGAGTGCATGTGCATTATGCATGTGTGTGTGTGTGTGTGTGTGTGTGTGTGTGTGTGTGTGTGTGTGTGTGTGTGTGTGTGTGTGTGTGTGTGTGTGTGTGTGTGTGTGTGTGTGTGTGTGTGTGTGTGTGTATGCACATGTGTATGGGAGAGTGTTTGAGTGAGTCAGCTGCTTGCCCCAGAAGTGGGCATCCCTGCAGAGCCATGCCAGTATGTGATCCAGCCTGTTAGTGATGATGGTGCTACTATTGATCATGTGCCCCTCCCCTGGTCTGACCTTGGTAGTGATGATGGTGCTACTATAGGTCCTGTGCCCCTCCCCCTGGTCTGACCCTGGTAGTGATGATGGTGCTACTATAGGTCCTGTGCCCCTCCCCTGGTCTGACCCTGGTAGTGATGATGGTGCTACTATTGGTCCTGTGCCCCTTCCCTGGTCTGACCCTGGTAGTGATGATGGTGCTACTATAGGTCCTGTGCCCCTCCCCCTGGTCTGACCCTGGTAGTGATGATGGTGCTACTATTGGTCCTGTGCCCCTTCCCTGGTCTGACCCTGGTAGTGATGATGGTGCTACTATAGGTCCTGTGCCCCTCCTCCTGGTCTGACCCTGGTAGTGATGATGGTGCTACCATTGGTCCTGTGCCCCTCCCCCTGGTCTGACCCTGGTAGTGATGATGGTGCTACTATAGGTCCTGTGCCCCTCCCCCTGGTCTGACCTTGGTAGTGATGATGGTGCTACTATAGGTCCTGTGTCCCTCTCCCTGGTCTGACCCTGGTAGTGATGATGGTGCTACTATTTAATCCTGTGCCCCTCCCCTGGTCTGACCTTGGTAGTGATGATGGTGCTACTATAGGTCCTGTGCCCCTCCCCCTGGTCTGACCCTAGTAGTGATGATGGTGCTACTATAGGTCCTGTGCCCCTCCCCTGGTCTGACCCTGGTAGTGATGATGGTGCTACTATTGGTCCTGTGCCCCTCCCCCTGGTCTGACCCTGGTAGTGATGATGGTGCTATTATAGGTCCTGTGCCCCTCCCCTGGTCTGATCCTGGTAGTGATGATGGTGCTACTATTGGTCCTGTGCCCCTCCCCTGGTCTGATCCTGGTAGTGATGATGGTGCTACTATAGGTCCTGTGCCCCTCCCCCTGGTCTGATCCTGGTAGTGATGATGGTGCTACTATAGGTCCTGTGCCCCTCCCCCTGGTCTGACCCTGGTAGTGATGATGGTGCTACTATTGGTCCTGTGCCCCTCCCCTGGTCTGATCCTGGTAGTGATGATGGTGCTACTATAGGTCCTGTGCCCCTCCCCTGGTCTGATCCTGGTAGTGATGATGGTGCTACTATAGGTCCTGTGCCCCTCCCCCTGGTCTGACCCTGGTAGTGATGATGGTGCTACTATAGGTCCTGTGCCCCTCCCCTGGTCTGACCCTGGTAGTGATGATAGTGCTACTATAGGTCCTGTGCCCCTCCCCTGGTCTGACCCTGGTGGTGATGATAGTGCTACTGTTGGTCCTCTGACCCCCCCCCCCCTTCCGATCTAACCCAGGCCTACAGCTCCACTAACGCCAGCTGACAGGGCCAGGCCTCGGACCCCTCAGCCCTTTCCTCCACACGCTATGGTCCCCAACCGTCCCCCACAGGCCCTCAATGTGGCACCCTGACCCGGCTACAGCGCCTCCCTGGGGGGGGGGATAGGATGGAGGCTCTAACCCTTGTCAGACTACCATGACCCACTATGATTCACCACATGCACACATATCCTGGTCACAGCCCCCAAGAACCTGAGGCCCTTGTTAATGTCACTAACATCATGAACTCTACCCAGTACCACAACATTTTAGCCAAAAAGCTGGTTGCCTCTGCTAGGAGGCTGAAACATGGTCGCAAGTGGATCTTCAAGACAATAACTCCAAGAACATGTAAAAATACACACATAAATGGTTTATTGCCATCAAAATCTGGAAGAATTCTGTATGTGGTCCCCAACTCATAAAACATTTGAGGAAAAGGCTCAGTGCCATTGTCCTTGCAAGGTGAGTTATTGAAATGTATTGAAAACAGGGGTGTCAATCATTTCGACGACTACAGAAAGAAAGTCAATTTTTCTGAATAATTCTATTAGTATAAAATAATATAATATATTTTTTACCGCATACAATATAGCTCAGTATTTTTTATATTTATTTTTTACAGTCTTTTATACACTATATATACAAAAGTATGTGGACACCCCTTCAAATTAGTGGTTTCGGCTATTTCAGCCACACCCATTGCTGACAGGTGTATAAAATTGAGCACACAGCCGTGCACATAGCGAGGTCCATACAGAAATGTTCTGTTGAGATCGGTGTAGAAGAACTTTCCTGGTCTGCACAGAGCCCTGACCTCAACTCCATCGAACACCTTAGGGATGAATTGGAACGCCGACTGCGAGCCAGGCCTAATCGCCCAACATCAGTGCCGACCTCACTAATGCTCTTGTGGGTGAATGGAAGCAAGTCCCCATAGCAATGTTCTAACACAGTGGAAACCTTCCCAGAAGAGTGGAGGCTGTTAGAGCAGCAAAAGGGGACCAACTCCATATTAATGCCCATGATTTTGGAAAGAGATGTTCGACGAGCAGGTGTCAACATACTTTTGGTCATGTAGTGTATCAAGGGTGTCAATAATTTCAGACCCCACTATACATACACAGTGCCTTCGGCAAGTATTCAGACCCCTTGACTTTTTCCACATGTTGTTAGGTTACAGCCTTTTTCCTCTCAACAACCTACAAACAATACCCCATAATGACAAAGCAAAAACAGGTTTGTAAAACATAATTATCACATTTCCATAAGTATTCAGACCCTTTACTCAGTACTTTGTTGAAGCACCTTTGGCAGCGATTACAGCATCAAGTCTTCTTGGGTACGACGGTACAAGCTTGGCACACCTGTATTTAGGGAGTTTCTCCCATTCTTCTCTGCAGATCCTCTCAAGATCTGTCAGGTTGGATGTGGAGCGTTGCTGCACAGCTATTTTCAGGTCTCTCCAGAGATGTTAGATCGAGTTGATATCCAGGTTCTGGCTGGGCCACTCAAGGAAATTCAGAGACTTGTCCCGAAGCCACTCCTGCGCTGTCTTGGCTGTGTGCTTAGGGTCGTTGTCCTGTTGGAAGGTGAATCTTTGCCCCAGTCTGAGGTCCGGAGTGCTTTGAAGCAGGTTTTCATCGAGGACCTCTCTGTACTTTGCTCCGTTCAGCTTTGCCTCGATCCTGACTAGTCTCTTAGTCCCAGCCGCTGAAAAACATCCCCACAGCATGATGCTGCCACCACCATGCTTCGGGATTGTGATGGTGCCATGTGTCCTCCAGACGTGACGCTTGTCATTCAGGCCAAAGTGTTCAATCTTGGTTTCATCAAACCAAAAAATCTTGTTTCTCATGGTCTTAGAGTCTTTAGGTGCATTTCGGCAAACTCCAAGCGTGCTGTCATGTGCCTTTTACTGAGGAGTGGCTTTCGTCTGACCACTCTACCATAAAGGCCTGATTGGTGGAGTGCTGCAGAGATGGTTGTCCTTCTGGAAGGTTCTCCCATCTCCCCAGAGGAACTCTAATACAGCTCAGTCATCTCCCTGGCTGTTCAGTTTGGCCGGGCGGTTAGCTCTCGGAAAAGTCTTGGTGGTTCCAAACTTCTTCCATTTAACAATAATGGAGGCCACTGTGTTCTTGGGGACCTTCAATGCTGCAGAAATTGTCTGTTACCCTTCCCCAGATCTGTGCCTCGATAGAATCCTGTCTCGGAGCTCTATGGACAATACCTTCGACCTCATGGCTTTGTTTTTGCTCTGACATGCACTGTCAACTGTGGGACCTTTTAAAGACAGGTGTGTCCTTTTCCAAATTTTGTCCAATCAATTGAATTTACCACAGGTGGACTCCAATCAAGTTGTAGAAATATCTCAAGGATGATCAATGGAAACAGGATGCACCTGAGCTAAATTTTGAGTATCATAGCAAAGGGTCTGAACAATTATGTATATAAGTTATTTCTAAAAACATGTTTCTAAAAACATGTTTCTGCTTTGTGATTATGGGGTATTGTATGTAGATTGCTGAGGATTTGTATTTATTCATTTTAGAATATGGCTGTTACGTTAAATTTTTGGGAAAAAGTCAAGGGGTCTGAATACTTTACGAAGGCACTGTACGTCAATCTGCATCAAGCAAATCAAACATGGCTTTGAATCCCAGTGAGAGTCTGCTGAAGAACCGAGACAAACTCAAGTGGAGAAAAGGATCAAGAGTTTTTAGTGTTTTTAGTGTTGATCAGCTGTGTGCCCATCCATTCAACACAGCAGCTTAGAGGAAATAGAGGGAGGGAGGGAGGGAGAGTATGAAAGAAAATAAATATATAAATAAAGGACGAGGCAGTGTGTGTGTGTGTGTGTGTGTGTGTGTGTGTGTGTGTGTGTGTGTGTGTGTGTGTGTGTGTGTGTGTGTGTGTGTGTGTGTGTGTGTGTGTGTGTGTGTGTGTGTGCGCACGTGGCGACACATTGTGTTGTGTGTTTCTCTATCCGTGTCTGTACTCACTGCTCACACTATTAAATCAACCAGCATATTTGAATCCCAACCGGACCAGTGCTCTTGTGTTTGTGAGTCAGCACACCCCCTGTTGTAAATCTGTCTCTCTATCATCTCTGTTCCTCCCTGTCCTTTATGAAGTCCACTGTGTCCACTCTGTCCCGCTACCAGCAGACCCACCCTGACCTTTCTGCCTGGCCGCCGCTGGCCGCCACACGATCCATAATTATGAAATGAAATGAATTAGCGTCTGGCGGTGATGGCAGCATCCTAACAGAGTAATGGTTATTGAGCGCTGGGAAATATTGAACTCAATGGTTTGTGAGTAATGCTTCCATCAGGAAAGGCCTTCGCCTCCTCCTCCAAGGGCACGTCCCAAACCACACCCTATTTCCTATGTAGTGCACTTGGGCTCACAGGGATCTAAAGTCTAAAGTAGTAACCTATATAGGGAATAGGGTGCCATTTAAAGCCAGGGACATTAAAGAGCGGACCCCCGTGATGTAGCTGTGTCCTGCTGTATACTGACATGAGGTGTGTGTGTGTGTGTGTGTGTGTGTGTGTGTGTGTGTGTGTGTGTGTGTGTGTGTGTGTGTGTGTGTGTGTGTGTGTGTGTGTGTGTGTGTGTGTGTGTGTGCGTTAGAACCGGCTGAGCTAAACCACAGCAGACAGGGAGTTGCCTCTGGGAAAACAAAATAAATATTAGGATAAAAAGTATTTGTTCTCACAGTGTTACACTAAATTCACCCAGCTAGCGCACAACGTTCTGAGAACCATATGTTTCTTAGAGCTTGGTGTGAGAGTGGTTGTCCTATGATTATTTTGCATGCAATCTTCCCACAACGTTCTGGGAATGTTGCTGGATAGTTGCTTGGCTTTGGAACATTCTTTGCACATTTAAGGAACCTGACCAAAATATCTTTGTTTTCTTGGTATTTCAATCATTTAACAGAACATTTGCTTAAAGTTCAAACATGGTTACATTTAATAATTTTTTTAAAAATGTTCTAGGAATGTTTTCCAACTGGTTTGACAATGGAAATGTTATCAAATAGTTCAGAGAATGTTAAGAAACATTCTCATGTGGGTATCTCAGTACTTCAGCGTAACGTTTCCTACAGGTTTACTCATGGTTCTATTTAAAGTCATGTTGTCAAATTGTTCTGAGAACGTCGAGAAAACGTTCCATAAAAACCACAAGAAACCTCAGAGAACGAATACATTCCTTTCTCAGCCTTAACAAAATGCTCTCTATGCTCTATCTTGTGTGTTCAGGTGTGTTGGCCACGCCCACTAATTGGCCACACCTGATCTTAATGAGTGCTTGTTTCTTTTGAAAATGGGGTCAAATTAACATCTTTCTATGCGTGATTTTTTTTGTTGCATGCTAGCTCCATCCTGGTGGCACAGTGGACTAATCCATGGAGAGAGAACAGAAGCTAATAGGTTTGAAACACACTGATGCTGTGTCACGATAAAAAATAAAAACATGTGTTTGCATAAATAATGCCTAAGGAAATGTATTTCCATGTGTCATATCTGTCTTAGGAGTAAAAAATACCTATTTGATGTCATACAAGCAAGCCAAACACCCATATATGCACTTCACATTTCCATATCATAAAACTCATGTTGTGCCAATGTTTATGATCGTTATGTGTGATGTACAGTTACACGATGACATGGCGACATACCCTGGGTTGTTCTGTGATGAAAATTTGCCGCGGCACACGCACCTGAATGAATGACTCCTTTCTATGCGCACTAGAATTATGATCCATTTCCCTGGATTGCAATGTGAAAGCCTGAAACTGTAATATCATATTTTATAACTTAGCTAGTCATGTTGGCAGTAGAACAAGCTTTCAAATGATGCCCATCTGACCCAGATTGTGATTTATAATGGACTGGTTTTGGAATGTGTAAACAACAACAGTAGTTGTGTGAAGGCGGGGATGCAGGTTGTGTTCCAAACAAAACAACAACAGTAGTTGTGTGAAGGCGGGGATGCAGGTTGTGTTCCAAACAAAACAACAACAGTAATAGTGTGAAGGCAGGGATGCAGGTTGTGTTCCAAACAAAACAATTACAGTAATTGTGTGAAGGCGGGGATGCAGGTTGTGTTCCAAACAAAACAACAACAGTAGTTGTGTGAAGGCGGGGATGCAGGTTGTGTTCCAAACAAAACAATTACAGTAATTGTGTGAAGGCGGGGATGCAGGTTGTGTTCCAAACAAAACAATTACAGTAATAGTGTGAAGGCGGGGATGCAGGTTGTGTTCCAAACAAAACAACAACAGTAGTTGTGTGAAGGCGGGGATGCAGGTTGTGTTCCAAACAAAACAACAACAGTAATTGTGTGAAGGCGGGGATGCAGGTTGTGTTCCAAACAAAACAACAACAGTAATTGTGTGAAGGCGGGGATGCAGGTTGTGTTCCAAACAAAACAACAACAGTAGTTGTGTGAAGGTGGGGATGCAGGTTGTGTTCCAAACAAAACAACAACAGTAGTAGTGTGAAGGCAGGGATGCAGGTTGTGTTCCAAACAAAACAACAACAGTAGTAGTGTGAAGGCAGGGATGCAGGTTGTGTTCCAATCAAAACAACTACAGTAATAGTGTGAAGGCGGGGATGCAGGTTGTGTTCCAAACAAAACAACAACCAGTGTGCTGCTCTTGTTCTTCAACAGCACAGCTCAGAAAGCTCAAACAAGCCCCTTATAGTTGAAGACTCATCTTTGAGTCATAAAAGTGCCTTGAATCACTTTGGAGAGGTGTAAAGGGTAAAGGGTAGATAAGGGTAAAGGGTTAATAAAACCTCTAAATTAACTATAATTTCCATTCTCTGAGTTCTGACAAAACCTCCCAGGAAAACCTCTAAGGAACCAGAGTCAAATATTCTCGGAATCTCCCTGCAACGCAAAAATAAACCTTCCCAGAACAGGTGACATATTCACTTCCCAGAACAGGTGACATTTTCACTTCCCAGAACAGGTGACATAATCACTTCCCAGAACAGGTGACATATTCACTTCCCAGAACAGGTGACATATTCACTTCCCAGAACAGGTGACAATCACTTCCCAGAATAGGTGATATATTCACTTCCCAGAACAGGTGACATATTCACTTCCCAGAACAGGTGACATATTCACTTCCCAGAACAGGTGACATATTCACTTCCCAGAACAGGTGACATTTTCACTTCCCAGAACAGGTGACATTTTCACTTCCCAGAACAGGTGACATATTCACTTCCCAGAACAGGTGACATATCCACTTCCCAGAACAGGTGACATATTCACTTCCCAGAACAGGTGACATATTCACTTCCCAGAACAGGTGACATATTCACTTCCCAGAACAGGTGACATATTCACTTCCCAGAACAGGTGACATATTCACTTCCCAGAACAGGTGACATATTCACTTCCCAGAACAGGTGACATATTCACTTCCCAGAACAGGTGACATACTCACTTCCCAGAACAGGTGACATATTCACTTCCCAGAACAGGTGACATATTCACTTCCCAGAACAGGTGACATAATCACTTCCCAGAACAGGTGACATATTCACTTCCCAGAACAGGTGACATATTCACTTCCCAGAACAGGTGACATATTCACTTCCCAGAACAGGTGACATATTCACTTCCCAGAACAGGTGACATAATCACTTCCCAGAACAGGTGACATATTCACTTCCCAGAACAGGTGACATATTCACTTCCCAGAACAGGTGACATAATCACTTCCCAGAACAGGTGACATATTCACTTCCCAGAACAGGTGACATATTCACTTCCCAGAACAGGTGACATATTCACTTCCCAGAACAGGTGACATATTCACTTCCCAGAACAGGTGACATATTCACTTCCCAGAATAGGTGACATAATCACTTCCCAGAACAGGTGACATATTCACTTCCCAGAACAGGTGACATATTCACTTCCCAGAACAGGTGACATAATCACTTCCCAGAACAGGTGACATATTCACTTCCCAGAACAGGTGACATAATCACTTCCCAGAACAGGTGACATAATCACTTCCCAGAACAGGTGACATGTTCACTTCCCAGAACAGGTGACATAATCACTTCCCAGAACAGGTGACATATTCACTTCCCAGAACAGGTGACATATTCACTTCCCAGAACAGGTGACATAATCACTTCCCAGAACAGGTGACATATTCACTTCCCAGAACAGGTGACATATTCACTTCCCAGAACAGGTGACATATTCACTTCCCAGAACAGGTGACATATTCACTTCCCAGAACAGGTGACATATTCACTTCCCAGAACAGGTGACATATTCACTTCCCAGAACAGGTGACATATTCACTTCCCAGAACAGGTGACATAATCACTTCCCAGAACAGGTGACATAATCACTTCCCAGAACAGGTGACATATTCACTTCCCAGAACAGGTGACATAATCACTTCCCAGAACAGGTGACATATTCACTTCCCAGAACAGGTGACATATTCACTTCCCAGAACAGGTGACATAATCACTTCCCAGAACAGGTGACATATTCACTTCCCAGAACAGGTGACATATTCACTTCCCAGAACAGGTGACATATTCACTTCCCAGAACAGGTGACATATTCACTTCCCAGAACAGGTGACATATTCACTTCCCAGAACAGGTGACATATTCACTTCCCAGAACAGGTGACATATTCACTTCCCAGAACAGGTGACATATTCACTTCCCAGAACAGGTGACATAATCACTTCCCAGAACAGGTGACATATTCACTTCCCAGAACAGGTGACATATTCACTTCCCAGAACAGGTGACATATTCACTTCCCAGAACAGGTGACATATTCACTTCCCAGAACAGGTGACATATTCACTTCCCAGAACAGGTGACATATTCACTTCCCAGAACAGGTGACATATTCACTTCCCAGAACAGGTGACATATTCACTTCTGTTCTCACAAAGTTTAAAAAAGGTTTAGCGGCGCAGCGGTCTAAGGCTCTGCATCGCAGTGCTTGAGGCGTCACTACAGACCCGGGTTCGATCCCAGGCTGTGTCACAACCGTCCGTGACCTGGAGTCCCATAGGGCGGCGCACAATTGGCCCAGTGTCGACCGGGTTAGGGGAGGGTTTGGATGGGGCGGCTCATCGCGCTCTTACTTGGCTCATCGCGCTCTTGTGGTGGGCCGGGTACATACATGCTGACTTTGGTCATCAGTTGAAATATGTTTCCTCTGACACATTTGGGCGGGTGTAAAAAAGCATGTTTTGTCTGGTCATGTTTCGGAGGACGCATGACTCGACGTTTGCGTCTCCCAAGCCCATTAGGGAGTTGCAGAGATGAGGCAAGATCGCAATTGGATATCACAAGAAAATTATTATAAAATACGTTATTAAAAAAATATATGGTTGATTGTTCTGTTCAGGAAACATATGGATTCGTTCCCACAGTCAATGTGAAACCAAAAACATAAGTTCCTACAACTTCCAAGGAACCAAGTGTGTTAGCTGGGAACCCTGTACCCCCAGACAAGAAAATAAACATATCTGATACCAGTACTACAATGGTGGCACACAGACATCTCTCACCCACAGAATCTCTCTTCTCTCTCTCTCTCCTTCTCTCTCTCTCTCCTTCTGGGCTGAGTCTCTTAAATGCTTCCCAAGCCACAGAATCCCTCTTCTCTCTCTCTCTCCTTTTGGGCTGAGTCTCTTAAATGCTTCCCAAGCCACAGAATCTCTCTTCTCTCCCACTCTCCTTTTGGGCTGAGTCTCTTAAATGCTTCCCAAGCCACAGAAAGCATGCTCCCCAAATGGCCCCATATTCCCTACAGTATATAGTGCACTACTTTTGACCAGGCCCCATAAGGCTCTATGTAGGATGCAGCAAGAGAAGAAAATACTGAAATACATATCTCCATTGACTATGTAAATCCATCGCAAACTAAAGGAAAACATCAATTTACGATGAGAAGAGGGGGTAGAGAAACTTGGGGAAGAGAAAAAAATATCACAAGTTGAAATTCCTCTTGAAGTTGTACCAGACAACTCTGAGAGTGTTGTGGTGGTGTCTGGCCTACTGCTAGCTCTCCAGACTAGACGTCCCTCTACCCCTTCATGACAGAGGTTCACATCCTGTCTCACTCCTTCATATCTGTCTACATTTCATCAATTATGAAATTCAGAATGAGAGAGGGAGACAGAGGGGCATTCATATTAAAATTGCATATCTATTTGATATGATAAACAATATTAGATATCATATATCAGATACATAAACAACAACAACAACAACTGGAGACAGTATCTTCTATGGCCTCTCTCCAGTCTCCATCACTATAGCATCAGACTTCCTCCTTTCTTTCTTTCTTCCTTCCTTCCCACCATACATCCTCCTCCAGCCTCCTTCTCTATCGGAGTGTCTGACGTGACAGCACAGTGGAAAAGATGGATGTTTAGTATTGCTTACAGTGGGTTGTCCTAGATACAGAGGCTGACACGATGGCTTGAGGTACTGTCTGGAGAAGTGGTGGTGACAAGAGGGGGGGAGGTGGAGAGGAGGGAGGAGATGGAGAGGAGGGAGGAGATGGAGAGGAGGGAGGAGGTGGTGAGGAGGGAGAAGAGGAGGGAGGAGGTGGAAAGGAGGGAGAAGAGGGGGTGCTTGTTCCCATCCGAGCTGACACCGCTGACAGATGACTGTGTGTGTGTGTGTGTGTGTGTGTGTGTGTGTGTGTGTGTGTGTGTGTGTGTGTGTGTGTGTGTGCGTGTGTGTGTGTGTGTGTGTGTGTGTGTGTGTGTGTGTGTGTGTGTGTGTGTGTGTGTGTGTGTGTGTGTGTGTGTGTGCGCACTTCAGGGGGAATACGTAAGTAAGATGGGGAATGAAAGATATATAGAGTCCCGCGTGGAAAGGAGAGGGAGGAGCAGAAGGAGGAGGGGAAGATGGATGAGAGAGGGATGGAGAGTATGAAAGGAGTTTAGGAGCCGTGTGACGTTGCTTAATGGGAGGAGAAGGAGGTGGAGACGTAGGAGGATGACGGGAGAGGGGGCAGAAGTAGGAGGAGGGGAGAGGGGATGGCAGTGGGGAGTTGAGTAAGGGAGCGAGGAGAGGTGCAGTGGGGAGTTTAGATGGAGGGAGGAGAGGGCTGTGGGGAGTTGAGAGGAAGGGAGGAGAGGGCTGTGGGGAGTTGAGAGAGGGAGGGAAGAGAGGGCAGTGGGGAGTTTAGAGGGAGTAGGGGAAGAGAGGGCAGTGGGAAGGTGAGAGAGGGAGCGAGGAGAATGCAGTGGGGAGTTTAGAGGGAGTAGGGGAAGAGAGGGCAGTGGGGAGTTTAGAGAGGGAGCGAGGAGAGGGCAGTGGGGAGTTTAGAGGGAGTAGGGGAAGAGAGGGCAGTGGGGAGTTGAGAGAGGGAGCGAGGAGAGGGCAGTGGGGAGTTGAGATGGAGGGAGGAGAATGCAGTGGGGAGTTTAGAGGGAGGTGGGGAGGAGAGGACAGTGGGGAGTTTAGAGGGAGGTGGGGAGGAGAGGACAGTGGGGAGTTTAGAGGGAGTAGGTGAGGAGAGGACAGTGGGGAATTAGAGGGAGGTGGGGAGGAGAGGACAGTGGGGAGTTTAGAGGGAAGTGGAGGAGAGGACAGTGGGGAGTTTAGAGGGAGGTTGAGGAGGCAGTAAATCAAGAATAAGATGTCTAATCATTTATTTGTCCTGTTGTGTATGATTGTGTGTGATTGTGTGTCTTTGTACAGACTTGAGTGTGTCCTCCCTATAGTTAATATTCAGGGTGGTGCTGGTGGAATTTGCAGATCTACGTCATGTGCCCTCGTCTGTGGCTCAGCTGTCTGCACCGCACAGAGGAGAGGATATGATAGGAGAGGAGAGAGTAGAGAGGGTAGGAAAGGAGAGGAGAAGAGAGTGAGTAGAGAGGAGAGGAGAGGAGAGGAGAGGAGAGGAGAGGAGAGGAGAGGAGAGGAGAGGAGAGGAGAGGAGAGGTATGAGAAAGAATAGGGAGAAGGGAATTAGTGTAGATTTGCAGTAAATCTGCTAGCCACATTTCCCTGCTGAGAGAGAGAGGAGGAAGGGGAGAACGCGGTATCACACCAGCACAAACTCTAACACGCATGAATTAATGGCATAATGGTCATATGTTAGGCCCCACAGCTAGTTACATGTATTGATATACATACGGAAATGGAGAAAGAGAGAGAGAGAGGGAGACATGTGACTGGCCTCATAATATGAGCACTAGGCTAATGAAGCACACTAGCGCTACTGGCAGACCTGCAAACCAAGACTTTGACAGTGAGTGAAAGGATCTATAGTGTCACTTAGGCCAAGTTTGTGCTGTTAACTCTTCGTGTAATACACTGTATTCAGTTAACAATAGGCACTGTTGTTTGGCTCCATGGCATAGCCCCATCCACGGGGCCGGACGGAGTTCCATGGCATAGACCCATCCACGGGGCCGGACGGAGTTCCATGGCATAGACCCATCCACGGGGCCGGACGGAGTTCCATGGCATAGACCCATCCACGGGGCCGGACGGAGTTCCATGGCATAGACCCATCCACGGGGCCGGACGGAGTTCCATGGCATAGACCCATCCACGGGGCCGGACGGAGTTCCATGGCATAGACCCATCCACGGGGCCGGACGGAGTTCCATGGCATAGACCCATCCACGGGGCCGGACGGAGTTCCATGGCATAGACCCATCCACGGGGCCGGACGGAGTTCCAGGGTATAGACCCATCCACGGGGCCGGACGGAGTTCCATGGCATAGACCCATCCACGGGGCCAGACGGAGTACCATGGCATAGACCCATCCACGGGGCCGGACAGAGTTCCATGGCATAGACCCATCCACGGGGCCGGACGGAGTTCCAGGGTATAGACCCATCCACGGGGCCGGACGGAGTTCCATGGCATAGACCCATCCACGGGGCCGGACGGAGTTCCATGGCATAGACCCATCCACGGGGCCGGACGGAGTTCCATGGCATAGACCCATCCACGGGGCCGGACGGAGTTCCATGGCATAGACCCATCCACGGGGCCGGACGGAGTTCCAGGGTATAGACCCATCCACGGGGCCGGACGGAGTTCCATGGCATAGACCCATCCACGGGGCCAGACGGAGTACCATGGCATAGACCCATCCACGGGGCCGGACAGAGTTCCATGGCATAGACCCATCCACGGGGCCGGACGGAGTTCCAGGGTATAGACCCATCCACGGGGCCGGACGGAGTTCCATGGCATAGACCCATCCACGGGGCCGGACGGAGTTCCATGGCATAGACCCATCCACGGGGCCGGACGGAGTTCCATGGCATAGACCCATCCACGGGGCCGGACGGTGTTCCAGGGCATAGACCCATCCACGGGGCCGGACGGAGTTCCATGGCATAGACCCATCCACGGGGCCGGACGGAGTTCCAGGGCATAGACCCATCCACGGGGCCGGACGGAGTTCCATGGCATAGACCCATCCACGGGGCCGGACGGAGTTCCAGGGCATAGACCCATCCAAGGGGCCGGACGGAGTTCCAGGGTATAGACCCATCCACGGGGCCGGACGGAGTTCCATGGCATAGACCCATCCACGGGGCCGGACGGAGTTCCATGGCATAGACCCATCCACGGGGCCGGACGGAGTTCCATGGCATAGACCCATCCACGGGGCCGGACGGAGTTCCAGGGTATAGACCCATCCACGGGGCCGGACGGAGTTCCAGGGCATAGACCCATCCACGGGGCCGGACAGAGTTCCAGGGTATAGACCCATCCACGGGGCCGGACGGAGTTCCAGGGCATAGACCCATCCACGGGGCCGGACGGAGTTCCAGGGCATCGACCCATCCACGGGGCCGGACGGAGTTCCATGGCATAGACCCATCTACGGGGCCAGACGGAGTTCCATGGCATAGACCCATCCACGGGGCCGGACGGAGTTCCATGGCATAGACCCATCCACGGGGCCGGGCGGAGTTCCAGGGCATAGACCCATCCACGGGGCCGGACGGAGTTCCATGGCATAGACCCATCCACGGGGCCGGACGGAGTTCCAGGGTATAGACCCATCCACGGGGCCGGACGGAGTTCCAGGGCGCGTTCTCAGAGCACGCGCAGATCAGCTGACAGGCGTATACAAGGTCATTTTCAACCTCTCCTTGTCCCAGTCTGTAATCTCCACATGTTTTAAACTGACCACCATCATACCTGTTCCCAACAACTATAAGGCTTCATGTTACTATGACTACTGCCCTGCAGCGCTCACAACTGTATTCATGAAATGAAATGCATCATCCCAGACACCCTAGACCCACTCCTGCTTTTCCAACAGTCTTGAAGGAGTTCCCACATATGCTGAACACTTGTTGGCTACTTTTCCTTCACTCTGCAGTCCAACTCATCCCAAACCATCTCAATTGGGTTGAGGTCGGGTGATTGTGGAGGCCAGGTCATCTCATGCAGCACTCCATCACTCTCCTTCTTGGTCAAATAGCCCTTACACAGCCTGGAGGTGTGTTGGGTCATTGTCCTGTTGAAAAACAAATGATAGTCCTACTAAGTGCAAACCAGATGGGATGGCGTATCGCTGCAGAATGCTGTGGTAGCCATGCTGGTTAAGTGTGCCTTGAATTCTAAATAAATCACAGACAGTGTCAACAGCCAAGCACCCCCACACCATCACACCTCCTCCTCCATGCTTCACGGTGGGAACCACACATGCGGAGATCATCCGTTCACCTACTCTGCGTCTCACAAACACACTGCGGTTGGAGCCAAAAATCTCAAATTTGGACTCATCAGACCAAAGGACAGATTTCCACCGGTCTAATGTCCATTGCTCGTGTTTCTTGGCCCAAGTCTCTTATTATTATTGGGGTCCTTTAGTAGTGATTCACACAGTCTCCTCTGAACAGTTGATGTTGAGATGTGTCTGTTACTTGAACTCTGTGAAGCATTTATTTGGGCTGCAATTTCTGAGGCTGGTAACTCTAATGAACTTGTCCTCTGCAGCAGAGGTAACTCTGGGTCTTCCTTTCCTGTGGTGGTCCTCATGAGAGCCAGTTTCATCATAGCGCTTGATGGTTTTGCAAATGCACGTGAAGAAACTTTTAAAGTTCTTGAAATGTTCTGGGTTGACTGACCTTCATGTCTTAAAGTAATGATGGACTGTCGTTTCTCTTTGCTTATTTGAGCTGTTCTTGCCAAAATATGGACTTGGTCTTTAACCAAATAGGGCTATCTTCTATATATCACCCTACCTTGTCACAACACAACTGATTGTCTTAAACACGTTAAGAAATTCCACAAATGTACTTTTAACAAGGCACACCTGTTAATAGAAATGTATTCCAGGGGACTACCTCATGAATCTGGTTGAGAGAATGCCAAGAGTGTGCAAAGCTGTCATCAAGTGAAAGGGTGGCTACTTTGAAGAACCTCAAATAAAATATATTTTGATTTGTTTAACACTTTTTTGGTTACTACATGATTCCATATGTGTTATTTCATAGTTCTGATGTCTTCACTATTATTCTACAATGTAGAGAAGATTCTGGGGATGAGCATGCGCATATTCAATATGTACCCGTTGTTCCTCTTTAACTACATGGGACAAATAAAAGCCTTGGGTAGAGAGTGGATGTTAAAACCATCCTCAGACTTAGGAAGATGTAATACTTCTCTTTTTAATGTATAGATTTTATTTGCCCATATAAAGTTTGTTATGACTGAGTATACTTTTTACATAAAGTCTTCGGTGGGGTAACTGTTATTACCGAAAATAAGTACAAAAGCTTTGGCAGCCATGCCATTCAAAAGAGGTTTATTCTACCTGTAAGATTTATGGGCAGATTATTCCATTTCATTAGATCTGCTTTCATATTGTTGAGTAATGGAATAAAGATATCTTATATATTTGTTGTTTGTTTTCACTTATTAAGCATCCTAATTATTTAATATTATTTGTGGTCCACTTAAAAGATTGCTGTAGATCGTGAGTTCTTACTTTTCTTTTTCCTATTGCCAATATTTTAACATTCATTTTGTATCTTGAGATTTTTGATAGTTGCTTCAGGGTTGTTGAGCTTAATAAGGCTATAGGATCCATCCAACTGTTGTTAAAGTCTGATTTATATCCATTTTCATAGAAGCTTTTAAATGTGTCATTAATCACACTGTTGTTGTTTCTAATTACCGCTTTAGTATCTTTATCTTTAAAAAGGATAACTGGTTTGGTGTGTATTCATTTTGTGAGAGCTGCCAGATACTTACCAGGTTATTTGCCATTAAGTAGTACGCTTTCTTTGAGTTTAACCTGTAGTTGTTGGCTCTCTTCAGAAGTGAAATATTGTATTCCTGCTTAAATTCAGAAATATATATTTTTCTTGAACTTGTAAAGATTTGTATGGACTTTTTGTAAGATAGTGATTTATTTTTCTTGAATTGTAATTTCTAAATCAAATGTAACTTTTGCTGAGTATGTTATTATCTATCTCCTAATGTATGCCTTTAAAGGCTTCCCAGATCATATCGGGGGTCGGCTTTCCTCTGTCCTGTATGTTTACATATTTAATACATTTCGGGTCCAGAAGAGGTCCTCTGTTCATTCTCCAAATTATGCGGCTAAATGTATTTTCTAATGGTGTAATTAAGCATGATACCGCAAAATGATCCCATATCACTATATCATGACTTTTTTTATCCAGTAAATTGTTGAGCAAATTTTTGGAAATAAAAATTCTTTAATTTCTGACTTTGAGAAAAAAAGGACTAGTCTTCTGTAGTTGGGAATAGTAATCTCCAAGTGTCCTGTAGATTATTTTGAGAGAGTAATATTTCAGCCTCTTTGGAGGCTCCGTAAATTGCCTTCCAGCTGCACCATTGAGAGCATCTTGACTGGCTGCATCACTCGACCGCATGGCGCTACAGATGGCGGTGCGGACGGCCCAGTTCGTCACTGGGGCCGAGCTAACATGTTCACACGTTATACTGACTCTACACACAGGCACACACACTAACATACAATCATCACATACACTGCTGCTACTCTGTTAATCATATATCCTGATGCCTTGTCACCTTACTCCTATACTCATCTACCTCCATCACTCCAGCATCCCTGTCACCTTACACCTATACTCATCTACCTCCATCACTCCTGCATCCTTGTCACCTTACTCCTATACACATCTACCTCCATCACTCCAGTATCCCTGCACATGTACATATGGTATTGGAACTGACTCTGCATACAGCTTCTTACTTCCGATGTTCTTCTTTCTTAGTTGTATATCTTTGTTCTACCTTGTGTTATTTGTATATCTTCGTTCTACCTTGTGTTATTTGTATATCTTTGTTCTACCTTGTGTTATTTGTATATCTTTGTTCTACCTTGTGTTATTTGTATATCTTTGTTCTACCTTGTGTTATTTGTATATCTTTGTTCTACCTTGTGTTATTTGTATATCTTCGTTCTACCTTGTGTTATTTGTATATCTTTGTTCTACCTTGTGTTATTTGTATATCTTTGTTCTACCTTGTGTTATTTGTATATCTTTGTTCTACCTTGTGTTATTTGTATATCTTTGTTCTACCTTGTGTTATTTGTATATCTTTGATCTACCTTGTGTTATTTGTATATCTTTGTTCTACCTTGTGTTATTTGTATATCTTTGTTCTACCTTGTGTTATTTGTATATCTTTGTTCTACCTTGTGTTATTTGTATATCTTTGTTCTACCTTGTGTTATTTGTATATCTTTGTTCTACCTTGTGTTATTTGTATATCTTTGTTCTACCTTGTGTTATTTGTATATCTTTGTTCTACCTTGTGTTATTTGTATATCTTTGATCTACCTTGTGTTATTTTTAGGACTACATTGATATTGATTACCACATTGTTGGGTTTAGAGCTGCAAGAAAAGCATTTCACAGTACTTGTGCATTTGATATTAAAACAAAAACTTGAATCATGTTGTTTAGTCCCTTGGTATAGAACCATCATATTGTCTGGCTCCTTGGTATAGAACCATCATGTTGTTTAGCTCCTTGGTATAGAACCATCATGTCATTTAGCTCCTTGGTATAGAACCATCATGTTGTGTGGTTCCTTGGTATAGAACCATCATGTTGCTTTTCATCCCTTGGTATAGAACCATCATGTTGTTTTTCATCTCTTGGTATAGAACCATCATGTTGTTTAGCTCCTTGGTATAGAACCATCATGTTGTGTGGTTCCTTGGTATAGAACCATCATGTTGTTTTTCATCTCTTGGTATAGAACCATCATGTTGTGTGGTTCCTTGGTATAGAACCATCATGTTGTCTGGTTCCTTGGTATAGAACCATCATGTTGTCTGGCTCCTTGGTATAGAACCATCATGTTGTCTGGCTCCTTGGTATAGAACCATCATGTTGTCTGGCTCCTTGGTATAGAACCATCATGTTGTCTGGCTCCTTGGTATAGAACCATCATGTTGTGTGGTTCCTTGGTATAGAACCATCATGTTGTCTGGCTCCTTGGTATAGAACCATCATGTTGTGTGGTTCCTTGGTATAGAACCATCATGTTGTCTGGCTCCTTGGTATAGAACCATCATGTTGTGTGGTTCCTTGGTATAGAACCATCATGTTGTGTGGCTCCTTGGTATAGAACCATCATGTTGTCTGGCTCCTTGGTATAGAACCATCATGTTGTCTGGCTCCTTGGTATAGAACCATCATGTTGTCTGGCTCCTTGGTATAGAACCATCATGTTGTCTGGCTCCTTGGTATAGAACCATCATGTTGTCTGGCTCCTTGGTATAGAACCATCATGTTGTCTGGCTCCTTGGTATAGAACCATCATGTTGTCTGGCTCCTTGGTATAGAACCATCATGTTGTCTGGCTCCTTGGTATAGAACCATCATGTTGTGTGGCTCCTTGGTATAGAACCATCATGTTGTTTGGTCCCTTGGTATAGAACCATCATGTTGTTTGGTCCGTTGGTATAGAACCATCATGTTGTTTCATCCCTTGGTATAGAACCATCATGTTGTTTTTCATCTCTTGGTATAGAACCATCATGTTGTTTTTCATCTCTTGGTATAGAACCATCATGTTGTCTGGCTCCTTGGTATAGAACCATCATGTTGTTTTTCATCTCTTGGTATAGAACCATCATGTTGTCTGGCTCCTTGGTATAGAACCATCATGTTGTCTGGCTCCTTGGTATAGAACCATCATGTTGTCTGGCTCCTTGGTATAGAACCATCATGTTGTCTGGCTCCTTGGTATAGAACCATCATGTTGTTTTTCATCTCTTGGTATAGAACCATCATGTTGTTTGGTCCCTTGGTATAGAACCATCATGTTGTCTGGCTCCTTGGTATAGAACCATCATGTTGTTTGGGCTCCTTGGTATAGAACCATCATGTTGTCTGGCTCCTTGGTATAGAACCATCATGTTGTTGGGCTCCTTGGTATAGAACCATCATGTTGTCTGGCTCCTTGGTATAGAACCATCATGTTGTCTGGCTCCTTGGTATAGAACCATCATGTTGTTTGGTCCCTTGGTATAGAACCATCATGTTGTTTTTCATCCCTTGGTATAGAACCATCATATTGTTTGGTCCGTTGGTATAGAACCATCATGTTGTTTGGTCCCTTGGTATAGAACCATCATGTTGTCTGGCTCCTTGGTATAGAACCATCATGTTGCTTTTCATCCCTTGGTATAGAACCATCATGTTGTTTTTCATCTCTTGGTATAGAACCATCATGTTGTCTGGCTCCTTGGTATAGAACCATCATGTTGTCTGGCTCCTTGGTATAGAACCATCATGTTGTCTGGCTCCTTGGTATAGAACCATCATGTTGTCTGGCTCCTTGGTATAGAACCATCATGTTGTTTTTCATCTCTTGGTATAGAACCATCATGTTGTTTTTCATCTCTTGGTATAGAACCATCATGTTGTTTGGTCCCTTGGTATAGAACCATCATGTTGTTTTTCATCCCTTGGTATAGAACCATCATGTTGTCTGGCTCCTTGGTATAGAACCATCATGTTGTTTTTCATCTCTTGGTATAGAACCATCATGTTGTTTTTCATCTCTTGGTATAGAACCATCATGTTGTTTTTCATCTCTTGGTATAGAACCATCATGTTGTTTGGGCTCCTTGGTATAGAACCATCATGATGGCTTTGTTATGGAAGGTTTAGGAAGCCTCTCTCTCAAATGACATCTTCACCGCAAATTCCATTTAGCTAAAGCAACCTCTCCTGACCTCACCTCTCATTTACTGTGGACACATTTCTACCACAGACAGCTAACTCACAACACTAAACCCCCCAGTCCTTTACCTGATAGTTAACTCAATACACTAAACCCCCCAGTCCGTTACCTGATAGTTAACTCACTACACTAAACTCACCAGTCCTTTACCTGATAGTTAACTCACTACACTAAACTCACCAGTCCTTTACTTGATAGTTAACTCACTACACTAAACTCACCAGTCCTTTACCAGATAGTTAACTCACTACACTAAACTCACCAGTCCTTTACCTGATAGTTAACTCACTACACCAAACTCACCAGTCCTTTACCAGATAGTTAACTCACTACACTAAACTCACCAGTCCTTTACCAGATAGTTAACTCACTAAACTAAACTCACCAGTCCTTTACCTGATAGTTAACTCACTACACTAAACCCCCCAGTCCTTTACCTGATAGTTAACTCACTACACTAAACTCACCAGTCTCCATCGTCCTTCAACAAACCATTTAGCCCCAACAGGTGGCAGAGTTGTCATCTCTCCCTCCCTGCCTGCCACTGCAGTTCCAGGGCTTATACCCTCAAAGAAATGTCCTCCTTATCCTCTTTAGCTTTAAGTGCCAAAGCCCCCTCAGTAGCAGGCAGCAGCCGTGTGTCCCAGTGATGCTGTGCAGGTGCAGTCAGCAAGAAAGAGTAATTGCACTGGGTGTTCACGAGATCCCTGAGATAGATCTCAAAGCACAGGACAGAACTGTCAGGGAAGGACTCCTGGGGAGTCTAGAGGAGAGCGTGTGTGTGGGGGAGAGGGGGAGCGGAGGGGAGAGGGGGAGGGAGGGGAGGCGAGAGGGGAGAGGGGAGAGGGGGTGGGAGGGGAGGGGAGGGGAGAGGGGAGAGGGGAGAGGGAGAGGGGGAGGGAGGGGAGGGGAGGCGAGAGGGGAGAGGGGGAGGGGAGGGGAGGGGAGGGGAGGGGAGAGGGGGTGGGAGGGGAGGGGAGGGGAGAGGGGAGAGGGAGAGGGGGAGGGAGGGGAGGGGAGGCGAGAGGGGAGAGGGGGAGGGGAGGGGAGGCGAGAGGGGAGAGGGGGAGGGAGGGGAGGGGAGGCGAGAGGGGAGAGGGGGAGGAGAGGCAAGAGGGGGAGGGCAGAGTGGGGAGAGGGGGAGGGAGGAGAGGGGAGCGGTGTGTGGGGAGGGCTGTGTGTATATTATCTGATTAAAGTGGTATTTAGCTGCCTGACACAAGAACAAGCCAGTTGATCAGAATATATCATAGAGTATCATAAATGGCTGTCTGTCTAGACAGAAAAATAACGTAGTTACTGCACTTTGCCTTTGTAGGGCAGTAAACAGGGCGTTCACTCACTGCTGTACCATATAGAGAAAAAATGGGGCAAGTCAAGAGTGTGCTACGAAATGAATGTCAAAACGTAATTTTCTTTGCCCTATGACATTATGAATAACATAGAATCAATCACTCGATAATTCTCAAAAATATTATAACCTTCATCAACAGTGTTGATGAAATAAGAACGTTCATTTGATGTGACCGTTGCTAGGTTACACTGCGCCTCTCTCGGTTGTATCACTTCCATATTTGGTGTTGTGAAATGGTACCAGTTGGAGATGTTTCTGCTGGTTAGACCAATCAAAATCAACTTGATAGCTCCGTCATTTTCACCTTGAGATCCTTGGCTTCATTGCCTATGTTGGCTATCAATCTACGTTGAGAGGCCGTTTCTATGGAGATTTAAAGGGAAAGACTCAGAAATACACGATGGAAACAGGAACAGATTGTCTTCGCGGGGGGTGGATATTGAAATTCAGTCTGTTAGCTTTGTAAATAAATATATATTTAGTCTCTATTTAGTTTTGTTTTCAGCAGATTTCATTTAGAAAAAGCCCATGTTTTCACTAATGAACCTGCAGCCACAGTGAGCTTGTCAGTTGACGTTCATTTTTTTTAAATTTAACTAGGCAAGTCAGTTGACAATGACAGTCACATCCGGACAACGCTGGGCCAATTGTGTGCTGCCTTATGTGACTCCCAATCAAGGCCAGGTGGGATGCAGCCTGGATTCAAACCAGGGATGACTCCTGCAGTGTCTTATAGTGTCTTAGACCACTGCACCACTCGGGAGCCCAAGTAGAAAAAGAACAAAAAGTTATCAGTGTTCTGCCACGTAGCAGTGACCACTTGTTGATCATGCCTGTGACGACATTCCATTCACTCTAAACATGCTACATCCTCAGAGTAAATCATCTGTAACTTATATGGTAGAGACATGGGGTTTGGACTATTGTTTTTCTGACATATTTCGTTTGTTGAGTGGATATATTTGTATAAACTTGAATGAATTCATATTCTTATGGTAGAACACCCTGCAGTGTAGTGATGTGTGTCTGTGCGTGTGTGCGTGTGTGTGTGTGCACGTGTGCGTGGGTGTGTGTGTGTGTGTGTGTGTGTGCGTGTGTGTGTGTGTGTGTGTGCGTGCGTGTGTGTGTGTGTGTGTAATAGAACAAAAAGGTTATTAACTGGGGACGTCTTGTTTGTCGTCACAAGGTCAAATGCTATTTCTAGGGGGTTAAGTGTTAAGAACAATTAGAGTTAGGGTTAGGGTTAGGATTAGGATTAGGGTTAAGGTTAGGTTTAGGGTAAGGGTTTAGGTTAGAATTAGGGTAAGGGTATGGGTTAGAGTTAGAGTTAGGGTTAGGATTAAGGTTAGGTTTAGGGTAAGGGTATAGGTTAGAATTAGGGTAAGGGTATAGGTTAGAGTTAGGTTTAGGATTAGGGTTAAGGTTAGGTTTAGGGTAAGGGTATAGGTTAGAATTAGGGTAAGGGTATAGGTTAGAGTTAGGTTTAGGATTAGGGGTTAGGGGTAAGGGAAAATAGGATTTTGAATGGGACTGAATTGTGTGTCCCCACAAGGTTAGTTATACAAGAGTGTAAACGCAGGTTGATGTGTTGGTGTCAGTGTTGATGAGTTGTTGTGTGATCTCAGCTTCATGTTGTGTTAGACTGTGACAGGCTCTGATGGAGAGCGGATCACCAGGGACCTTTAGGATGAAGACCAGTGGTGGCTGGTGGGTGGTGATATTGGAGGACAGGCTCATTGTAACAGTATGAAAGTGTATCCTACATCTACCCCACCTCTGAGTTTATTCAGCATCTACCCCACCTCTGAGTTTATACACTATCTACCCCACCTCGGAGTTTATACAGCATCTACCCCACCTCTGAGTTTATACAGCATCTACCCCACCTCTGAGTTTATTCAGCATCTACCCCACCTCTGAGTTTATACACTATCTACCCCACCTCTGAGTTTATACAGCATCTACCCCACCTCTGAGTTTATACAGCATCTACCCCACCTCTGAGTTTATACAGCATCTACCCCACCTCTGAGTTTATACAGCATCTACCCCACCTCTGAGTTTATACAGCATCTACCCCACCTCTGAGTTTATACAGCATCTACCCCACCTCTGAGTTTATACAGCATCTACCCCACCTCTGAGTTTATACAGCATCTACCCCACCTCTGAGTTTATACAGTATCTACCCCACCTCTGCTGTACACAGAGTGTGTTATACAGTATCTACCCCACCTCTGCTGTACACAGAGTTTGCACAGCAGTGTGTGGCCCAGTCAGCTGAGGGTGTTTGTCCCTGTCCTTGCTGTTGTTTGCTAGTCCAGTCACGAGGCAAGGGACAGGGCTTTGTGTCTGCCATGGTGAGGTGGTTTGAGACAATGTGGTGGCACCTGCTCCAGATGTGACGACTAGAGCAGATGCATTTTTTAATTACGACTGCCAGAGGTGTCTCCATGTTATTACCCCACTCAGCCCCGAGAGAGAGAGAGCGGGAGAGGGATTGCGTGTGTGTGTGTGTGTGTGTGTGTGTGTGTGTGTGTGCGTGCGTGCGTGCGTGCGTGCGTGCGTGCGTGCGTGCGTGTGTGTGTGTGTGCAAGTGCAAGTGCAAGTGTGTGCGCGTGTGTAAGAGTGCGAGTGTGTCTGTGTGTGTGTGTGTGCATGCGTGTGTGTGACAGGGAAAGAGAAAGAGATAATGTAGATGAAGAGAGAATTTGAGGGAAACAGACACAAAGTTGAACCCTTCCCCATCTGTTATGTAAATGAATTATGATTCACATCTATTTAGAAGTGACAGTTCCTGAAACATTGATGAGCCACCATTTTAAGATAAAATACACAATATTTCATATGTAAATGTAAATGAGTGTGTCAATTTACTTCAGATGAAACATGGAGTACTTCAAGAAAAAAACTTGCTTGAAAAGTATTTTTAGCTAAACGGCTTAGACCTTTTGTTCGGCGACGAGACATCCGAGCTAAACACTGCAGACGAATGGATGGAAGATATACAGTATCAAAAGTTCAAAAAAGCATCAAAAGCTTTTATCAAAGGGTCAGACACCCTGATAGTACAACAACATGTAGGATACAGTATGTACTACTAGTTACACTGATAATACAACAACATGTAGGATACAGTATGTACTACTAGTTACACTGATAGTACAACAACATGTAGGATACAGTATGTACTACTAGTTAAGACACCCTGATAGTACAACAACATGTAGGATACAGTATGTACTACTAGTTACACTGATAATACAACAACATGTAGGATACAGTATGTACTACTAGTTACACTGATAGTACAACAACATGTAGGATACAGTATGCACTACTAGTTACACTGATAATACAACAACATGTAGGATACAGTATGTACTACTAGTTACACTGATAATACAACAACATGTAGGATACAGTATGTACTACTAGTTACACTGATAGTACAACAACATGTAGGATACAGTATGCACTACTAGTTACAATGATAGTACAACAACATGTAGGATACAGTATGTACTACTAGTTACAATGATAGTACAACAACATGTAGGATACAGTATGTACTACTAGTTATACTGATAGTACAACAACATGTAGGATACAGTATGTACTACTAGTTAAGACACCCTGATAGTAGAACAACATGTAGGATACAGTATGTACTACTAGTTACACTGATAGTACAACAACATGTAGGATACAGTATGTACTACTAGTTATACTGATAGTACAACAACATGTAGGATACAGTATGTACTACTAGTTAAGACACACTGATAGTACAACAACATGTAGGATACAGTATGTACTACTAGTTACACTGATAATACAACAACATGTAGGATACAGTATGTACTACTAGTTACACTGATAGTACAACAACATGTAGGATACAGTATGTACTACTAGTTACACTGATAGTACAACAACATGTAGGATACAGTATGTACTACTAGTTACACTGATAATACAACAACATGTAGGATACAGTATGTACTACTAGTTACACTGATAGTACAACAACATGTAGGTTACAGTATGTACTACTAGTTATACTGATAGTACAACAACATGTAGGATACAGTATGTACTACTAGTTACACTGATAGTACAACAACATGTAGGATACAGTATGTACTACTAGTTAAGACACCCTGATAGTACAACAACATGTAGGATACAGTATGTACTACTAGTTACACTGATAGTACAACAACATGTAGGATACAGTATGTACTACTAGTTATACTGATAGTACAACAACATGTAGGATACAGTATGTACTACTAGTTAAGACACACTGATAGTACAACAACATGTAGGATACAGTATGTACTACTAGTTACACTGATAATACAACAACATGTAGGATACAGTATGTACTACTAGTTATACTGATAGTACAACAACATGTAGGATACAGTATGTACTACTAGTTAAGACACCCTGATAGTAGAACAACATGTAGCATACAGTATGTACTACTAGTTACACTGATAATACAACAACATGTAGGATACAGTATGTACTACTAGTTACACTGATAGTACAACAACATGTAGGATACAGTATGTACTACTAGTTAAGACACACTGATAGTACAACAACATGTAGGATACAGTATGTACTACTAGTTACACTGATAATACAACAACATGTAGGATACAGTATGTACTACTAGTTACACTGATAGTACAACAACATGTAGGATACAGTATGTACTACTAGTTACACTGATAGTACAACAACATGTAGGATACAGTATGTACTACTAGTTACACTGATAATACAACAACATGTAGGATACAGTATGTACTACTAGTTACACTGATAGTACAACAACATGTAGGTTACAGTATGTACTACTAGTTATACTGATAGTACAAACAACATGTAGGATACAGTATGTACTACTAGTTACACTGATAGTACAACAACATGTAGGATACAGTATGTACTACTAGTTAAGACACCCTGATAGTACAACAACATGTAGGATACAGTATGTACTACTAGTTACACTGATAGTACAACAACATGTAGGATACAGTATGTACTACTAGTTATACTGATAGTACAACAACATGTAGGATACAGTATGTACTACTAGTTAAGACACACTGATAGTACAACAACATGTAGGATACAGTATGTACTACTAGTTACACTGATAATACAACAACATGTAGGATACAGTATGTACTACTAGTTATACTGATAGTACAACAACATGTAGGATACAGTATGTACTACTAGTTAAGACACCCTGATAGTAGAACAACATGTAGCATACAGTATGTACTACTAGTTACACTGATAATACAACAACATGTAGGATACAGTATGTACTACTAGTTACACTGATAGTACAACAACATGTAGGATACAGTATGTACTACTAGATACACTGATAGCACAAACAACATGTAGGATACAGTATGTCTACTAATTACACTGATAATACAACAACATGTAGGGCTACAGTATGAACTACTAGTTAAGACACTCCTGATAGTACAACAACATGTAGGGATACAGTATGTGACTACTAGTTACACTGATAATACAACACATGTAGGATACAGTATGTACCTACTAGATACACTGATAGCACAACAACATGTAGGATACAGTATGTACTTACTAATTATCCTGATAATACAACAACATGTAGGACTAAAGTATGAACTACTAGTTAAAGTACACCTGATAGTACAACACATGTAGGATACCAGTATGTACTACTAGTTACACTGATAATAACAACATGTAGGATACTAGTATGTATACTAGTTAAGACACCCTGATAGTACAACAACATGTAGGATACAGTATGTACTACTAGTTACACTGATAATAAACAACATGTAGGATACAGTATGTACTACTAGTTAAGACACCTGATAGCACAACAACATGTAGGATACAGTATGTACTACTAGTTACACTGATAATACAACAACATGTAGGATACAGTATGTACTACTAGTTAAGACACCCTGATAGTACAACAACATGTAGGATACAGTATGTACTACTAGTTACACTGATAATACAACAACATGTAGGATACAGTATGTACTACTGGTTACACTGATAGTACAACAACATGTAGGATACAGTATGTACTACTAGTTACACTGATAGTACAACAACATGTAGGATACAGTATGTACTACTAGTTAAGACACACTGATAGTAGAACAACATGTAGGATACAGTATGTACTACTAGTTAAGACACACTGATAGTAGAACAACATGTGGGATACAGTATGTACTACTAGTTACACTGATAGTACAACAACATGTAGGATACAGTATGTACTACTAGTTAAGACACCCTGATAGTACAACAACATGTAGGATACAGTATGTACTACTAGTTACACTGAT